>NW_019416503.1:151593-191549 GCF_000390285.2 Anoplophora glabripennis | reverse complement strand
AAACTTTAAGTATAATTATAACAATTTTACCTTGGAAAAATATATGCCCTTGAGCATAAAGCAATGGAAGCTAAACATACAAAGAATTATTATCATGGAACATCTATAATCCTCACAATCATAAGATTATATAGAACAATTAACAACAAAGTACTTAAAGAATATTACCTGCTAACTAATAACACTTTAAACAATTAACTTTTCACTACTTTGACACACTGCCCGCCGACCGTCTTGCTACCTATCTGCCCACTGTTCTCACTTCAACTACCTATCTTCAACTATTTAGGCTTCCTTCCAGAATTTCCTACCTAAGTGCCTGTTTTTTTGTGCTTCCTTCTATCGACCGTTAATATTACTTTTTCATTGTTATACAACACCTATGTAACAGGTTACGTCGAAGTTGATAAGATAAGTACGGTTTTGCACAAGTCCAGTCACTTTAAGCATTTTGGCTACCAATTTCTTCGGATGGAATGGATTGACGTGAAATTTGAACTGTAGCTAGGAATAGCCCAATAAACAAAAGTTATATAGTGCCGATAGTGCTTTTACCCTAGGGGTGGATGCCACTCCTTCTGGAGGGAGGGAATTTTTTTATAAAAAATAACCACACGATTCGATAGAGGAACGAATTCTAAGCAAAAAATGTTATATAATAATTTTTTGTACAGTCAACACTTTTTGAGTTATTTGCGCCTAAACATGTTCATTTTTATCCCAAAAAACTCATGTTTCTGAACCATTTTTCGCGAACATCTCAAAAACTACAAGTTTTATCAAAAAAAAAATATATCATAAGCAAAAATGAAGATAATTAAATTTCTAAGATATTGCTTTTTTATTTTTGTAGGTGGTGTAGAACCCGAGTTATTACTCCCAGAAGTTGAAGTCAATTTCGAAAATAGATATAATCGAAACATTCAACGTCCTATAGCGGAAAAATTAAAGGATTTTCGAGGAAAACTTATATAACACTTATTAAAGTTATTGAAAAGACCTTTAAATTGAGTGGTGGTAAAAGTCGTTAGCATGAAAACTAATGAAGTTACAATCAAAATAAAATGATTGTTTTTATTTTTGAGAAAAAAAAATCGTTATTAAAATTAATGTCTTGACGGAAAAAAAATTTAGCGTATTCCTTCTGCAATTTACTTTATTTATGTATTAACAGTAGATTCTGGGAATTTGAACGATTTTAGAAGCCTAAATTTAAAAAAATATTTCATTTACTTTTGAATAAAATCTTTTAATTTTTTAAAAAATTGCCTTTTTTAAAATAATTCAAAAACTAACAAAGTTATAAAAAAAATGATAGAATAAGAAATTGCAGGTTTTTTCTTACTGAACAATTTGCTTTTTTTTAATTTTTGTAGGACAAAATTTGACTGAGCTATGACCGTTAGAAGCTCAAAACTAAGCTCCAAGACTGCCTTTCCTGAGCCCTTTTAGCTTACAATTCTAAAAAACGAAGGGCTCAAAAAACTGCAAATCACAGAACTTAAAGTGCTTTAAATTCCCTACAAAACGTTTTTTTGAGTAAATTTATAACTTTAAAGTTACAAAAGTTATGTTAAAAAAATTAATCGCATTTTTTCGGTAAAATTTTCGGAGCGGGTAAATTACCATCATCTTTGTGTATTTTGGAGCACTTGTGAACTGATTTGAGTAAGTATTTTAATAATATACATACATACACGTATCTGAGTTCACATGTATATGTATATTGTGTACATTCGAAAATTGGCCGAGGCCTCGAATTTAGGTTGGCACAAAGCGAGAAATTCTGTATACGCACAGGTTGGCAGCATTACTTAGATAAAGTGCATGTATTAAGTATATCATCATGCTCACATATAATTTTTAGTAAATTTTTCTATAAGGCGTAGGGTTTTTTATGAGGGGTAGGTCTTCCTTAAGGGTTTCTGGGTGGCTGGAAAGTTGCAATATATCATAGATCATTTGAAAACCAATAAAAAGTTTATAATTCAACACATGCGTACCATTAAAACATCTCAAGCTTTCAATATTTTTTTGTTTATTTTATTATAAGGGATGGTTTTTAAGGGTTGCAATTTTGTAATGAGTCATAAGCTTTTTAATGAATAACAAAAGAAATGCAATACATTGTGAATACACCAAAAGAATATTTTAAACTGTTAAAATCTTTTTTCTATTTTTTTTGGCCATGGAAGGGTAGTTTTTAAGGATTTTTAAGGGCTGAAAGGTAATTAAATTTCATAAATTATATTAAAAAACATGAAAGGAACTTTATCCAAAATATTTGAACATGAATTGAATCTTCGATTACACTGAGAGATTACTTTATCGACCACTATTAAAAATTTGAATAAACATAGGAAAATATCTTAATAACATAGGGGACAGGTACGTGTTTAGCTACCGTTATTAAAGTCATGTTTCTGACTTAACATTAATAACTATCAATATGTTGTCTTCATAACAATTATTGCAATAACCACTATGTAAGGCACATTCTACCATTGCAATAATTTCTTAATTAAGATTATGTGACTGTTTAATAAACGTGATGAACTAAATTCCAACCACAATTAACATATCTTCATTATGATAACTAAACTATGTAATAATGGTTATATTTAGTCCTTGTCTAGCACTATTATAAGCTTAAATGCTGAATATTAAAATAAAAGTCATTAATAGACCGTATAAAGGTTATTAAACTACTTAAATAGTAGTTGCATTTAATTCTTCTTTTCACAGAATATTAAAATTTTACCTTTACTAAAGAAGTTGAACGACTGTCATTAAAAAGTTTAATAAATTTCACTAACAGTCCTTAATAGTGGTTGTATTTGACTTTAGTTATCACACAAAAAAATCCTAGAATTACGAAGATTGTCCGAAATTGTTTATTTGTGTTATTTTTCTAATTTTGTAGGATATCAAACCATATCTGAAATTGAAATTTAAATTAATATGTAAACAACCTTTAGCCAATAATAATTAGCCAAATATGATGTGTAAGCCGCAATCACATTATAGGCTGTTTTGCCTACCTAATTTGACAGCGGCTTAAAGGGGTATTTTTTATAACATTTGTCTAAAGAAAAATCTCGCACTAGAAAAGTACAAAAAACACAAATTGAACAAGTATAAATTGTCAAAGTTATGAAAACGCTCAATTTTCGTCTTCACAACAGATATAACTATGTAAAAAAATAGTGTGATATAAAATTATTTCTATTTTGAAAATGAAAATTGAGTTTTCATAACGTTGACAATTTATATTTGTTCAATTTGTGTTTTTTTACACCTTTCTAGTGTGAGATTTTTCTTTTAGACAGGTTATAAAAAATACCCCTTTACAGATATTTTTTGGTACAAGGGTTACATATTAATTTAAATTTCAATTTCAGGTAAGGTTCTACAAAATTAGAAAAATTCCACAAATAAACAATTTCAGACAATATTCGTCAATTGATTGCATTTGCTGTTTTAAAAGATTTTGTACCTACCTTTTGAATGCCAGATTTCTCTTTTAGTTTAAATAATCTCATTTACTAAAAGGATTAGTCTCAGTAAAAAAAGTGGAACGACGATACTTTTAAAACTACATAAATTGGAAATGTTGTAAGTAATGTAAGTTACCATCATTTTAAAGGCAGTAGACAGAAATAAAAGGTAGTAATAAAAAGCTATGATAATCAAAATAATATAGGTATATTAGGTACATACATTTTTATATAAAGAAAAACAAAATAAAATAAATGTCATATAGTTGAAATCTGTTTCTAACTTCTTTTGTTTAACTCTTTGTGTCGCAAAATGTTCGATCAGTTTTTGTACCTAGTAGCACAAAATTTAGTGAAGGGATATTTTTTTGATTTGTCTCGAAATTATTATAATTTGGGATATAATTAAAGAAATAATAAATGAATTTTTAACAAAAAACATATCTTTATTGGTTTTTGTCAGGTGGTACCACAGAAGTACCATTGTGACATTTCGTCATTTTTTTTAAATGTAAATATTTATAAAAACAAAAGATTGCTCAGGCTCTAGAAATGAAACAAAAGAAAACAGTTCTTTTTGCTGTTTAAACATAGCGGTACTTCACAAGTCTGACATTGTCATGGGCTTCGCACTTGGTAATCCTTGGTACTACAAATTGCTCAACGCCTCCGTGTACCACGAATGGGCTTATGGTCTGCTGAATGAAGTCGGATGTTTTTTGGAACAAATGGTTTATATGCTTTTATGCGAACAGCTGGTGAATCATTTCTTTTTCGTTTAGGTGCATATATGATTAGGTTGTTACTAATTTCTCTCCTAAAATCCTTCATTGTTAGTTTGGGTTGGTTTGATTTTGAGTAAACAATATAAGCATTGACTACACATGCGTCAATGAAAAACCAAAATAACTGTGCCACCATTTTTTGCTTTTCCGATCTATTTCGTAAACTGATTTTTTTTTATCAAATAAATCTACCCCATTCATATGAGCATTGTAATCTGAAATCATTTGGGGACATGGGACCTCTTTTATGTCACCGTTTTTTTCTTTACGTTTGACTTGCACCATATTATCAGGTCGGTGGAAATTTGACAACAGATGTACACTTCTGTTATCTTTCCATTTGATGGCTATTAAATTCGAGTTACTCACTGGGTGAGAGGTTAGATTGTTTTAGTGACTACTTTGATTAAAATTTTTAAATTTGGACACAGGTATTTTTGAGTTTTTTTCAAACAAAACAATGACATTTATGTAACACTTCCGTTATATCGAAAGTGGAGGTCACCGTCCTTATTTCAGATGGCACACCCCATATTATAATTACATATTCGGAAGACACGAAATTCTGAATGTATAAGATCTCCTATGCCCAAACCCAGTCATTTTGGACAATTTTTGTTTTATATTGACAGTTGGGCAGGTTTATAAGAATCTCTATCTTTTTTCGTGTTGCATTTAAGAATATAATTCTTAGTACTTATGTCATGAAATCTTAAGCTACTGTATATTTAGCAGAACGTCTAAAAAACTATTATATATATCATTTTTCCGGTTACATTTCATTGATTTTAATAGGCGAAAACTTTATCAGTTCAAATGAAACAACCTGCATTTTTTACTTCAAGTTATGCAAAATTAAATTCCTTTTTTCTTGATATAGGTGTCAAATTTACTAAATAAATTGCAAAGATCTTAAAAAAAAAACAGCAAACAGCTCTACAAGTTTATTTCAAGAAAAAATAATAATTTTGCATTAACTTGAAGCAAAAAAACATACAGGTTGTTCCATTTGAACTAAGACCGTTTTCGCCTATTGAAATGAATAAAATGTAACTGAAAAAAGCTCTTTGTGCAGTATTTTAAAAGTTCTATTAAATACAGTTTAAAATTTTATAGCATAATAAAAATTATATGCTTACATGCACCAACCTCACCAACTGTAAAATTTTACAAAAATGTGAAATATTGATATATTTTTCAGAGAAACTTTTAGGTTTAGAGTGTTTCGATATAAGATATGTTATTTTAAGCTCAGAATTTCATGTCCTTTCCAAAAGTGCAGTAATATATAGAGTGTTCCTTTTGAAATAAGGATCATTATTTTATTTGAAAGGATCATGGTCAAATACACTGGTGTGCTGAATTTCAAAATTTGAAATAAAGTAGTCTTTGAAATAATCTAATAAACCACTCCCTGTGGCCCATACTATAGCAGTAGAGTAATATAGTTAAAATGTAACTTTAAATAAAATAAAATCTCTGTTTCTAACTAATACAAACAAAACTTATTTATATCAAGTTTCTTAGTTTCATTATTAAAATATTAATAATCATTAATAAACTTTTTATTGTTTCTCAAAACAATTATTAAAGTATCCATAAAAGGGCTCCCCAATTGGAAGTCTGTCCAAAATNAAATAACAAATGTATACTTAATACTTATGATAAATATATAGATAAATAAAAATATAAAAAATAAAAATCTCTTTGGTAACAAAAAAGTGCGATCAATACTGGTTATTAGTATTAAGAAACAGAAGTTGTTTTAATTTTTCAGCACTTAATCGTGTACGGCGTTCATTAAGTATATTGCCACCTTTTGAAAACAATCGCTCGCATGGCACCGAAGTAGCGAGCGCGCAACATCTTTTCCTAACAATTTGACTTAAAAATGGAAAATTATATTCGTTTTGCTTCCACCATTGTAATGGGTTTTCATGGCGGCTTAGGATATCACTTTCCAAATACCTCTGGATTTCCATGATTGCTCTGGAATTACTGGGAATTTTAGGTTTGTTTTTAGCCACAGGTTCATCTATACAGTCCCACAGTGACACACGTTCATCTTGACCTTCACCTTCGTTGGCTTTAGAAGTGGAAGCTACAGCTGACTATTTTTTTACTGGTTTTCTCTAAACTATCTGATACCATATCTGCTACCAAATTAATTAATAGTTTTTTAATCGATTCTATAGCGTCGTTATGTTTGAATGCATATGTTTTAAACCTTGGATCAAGGAATGTACATAACGCTAGAGTATTGCTATACTCCACGTTGCCAAGTCTCTTCCGCAGCCCACTTTGTAGACTAATTATTACTTCATTCGTAAGGTTGGTTGGTTGTTTGAATCTTTCACAAACGTTCAGTAAACCCCGGTTTAAAATAATCACCAATGCCGCTGAAATATAGTTTTCTCCACTAGCACAGGTTATCGCTTCTTCAAAATGTTTTAAAATTTGACACAATTCCTTTATAACTATCCACTCTTCTGGTGACAAATATGGTAAACTTTCATTTAGAAGTCCTTTGGTAGATCTAATGCAATTTTCTAATTCTACAAATCTCTGGAGCATGTGATATGTTGAATTCCATCGAGTTGCAACATCCTAGATCAATTTTTTTGGTATATCGACACCTCACTGTGTTTGATAATTCATCAACTTGGTATTTGCTTGAGTACTTCTTCTAAAATGGCCTACTATTGTTTTCACTTTGTCAATAATATCTTGAACTAATTTTAATGAATCTTGTACAGTCAAATTTAAAGTATGTGCAGTACAACCTAAATATTTCCAGCCTAATTCCACTGAAATTGCATTTTTATGTTGCTTGCATTATCAGAAACAGCCAGTACGATTTTTTTCTCTATGCCCAATCAGTCACGATTTCTTTCAATCTTGCTGCTAAATTAACGGAGGTGCGACTATTTTCGAATACACCGCAACTTAGCAGTACAGAGTTAATTTTAAAACTACAGTCTATGAAATGGCATGTCACTGTCATAAAACTTTCATGATTTAAAGAAGTCCAGCAATCTGTAGTTATGCAAACTTTCAAAGCATTTTTCATTACTTCTTTTGATTTTTTTAAGCATGCCTCGTATGCTGCTGGAATAAGTGTCTTTGATATTGTTTTTCTGTTTGGCAGTTCATAGGACGGATTGAGAGCCCTTACAAAATTTCGAAAACCTTTGTCCTCAACTATACTAAATGGTTGAAAACCCCTTGAAAATAATTCCACTAATAGTGAATCGTTCTTTTTTTTCGTGTTTGGCGTCATTTTCTTTGATATATAATTTGATATTTTCTCTTGAACGGGTTTAGTTTTGTTGTGAAGTGGAGCAGCGATCCCCCGATTATTATCATTATTAGATGAAGACGGCCCTGACTCGGATACAACGGCAATATTAGATCCTTGCCTTGGAAGGAAATTATTCGTCGAATCGCTGTTATCCGTATTTTTATTTAAATTTATATTTTTTGAAAATTCAGTGGAGGGATGTTTTCGGTCTAAATGTTTTTTTAAATTAGAAACTGAGTGTTTATATGATAATACTTGTTTACAAGTATCACACTTCGCACTTTTTACATTTTCGTCTACTATCGTGAAAAACAACCATATAGGACTTCTTTTATTTGACGCCATTTTTTATGCTTTACTCCGCAGTCTGCACCCGCAATCCATCGGACAGTACAACTTACAAAAATGTAACCTAACTAAATAATAAGTCAAGTGCTTGACGTAACGTAACATCTACGTAAATCAACTTCAGTGCATACTGTTTCGTTAGACACTACAAGTTCCAAGTCCAAGCGCGTTCGACAGAAATTCATAGATCAGCGATCAGCACGAATTAACGTACCTACGGAAGCAGCAGTGAGGAATCGAAATGTTATAGGGTAAGTGTACATAATTCCGACAGTGTAAGAAAGCAAGCGAATGAAATCACCGTGATAAAATAAAAATTGTGTATAAAATACAGGATACTTTAAATAAGAGTTAAGTTTGTTTATTTCTAAAGTTCTTTCTAGAAAAGAAAAATAATTCTACCATTCCATCAACAAAAAAAAAAACATGTTTTTATTGACCTACAAATGTATATAATTCCGACACATGAATTTTTTCTCTGTCCAAAATTCCGACAGCGAGTTGAGCATAAATTCGACAGTGTTTTTAAATCCGACACATTAAGTACATAAATCAAACAACAATTTCAGTTTACAAAACTTGTTTAATAACAAAATTAAATGATAACAAAACACTTAAAACTTAAGTAAACGTGATGTCTAAACAAATGACCCATATTTAGTAATTTCTTCAATATGGAAGCATCCTCTTTTGTTAACTTTTTTAGGTGGTTGTATCACCTCTATAATTTCTGTGGGGTCGTACCAAATTTCATCTTTCTCGTCGGGCCACTTCCAATTAAATCCACTTTTACACATGCTATTAATCAATATTTTCTCTTTCTATAGTAATTATTTTCATACTTCACTATAACAAAGTCACCAATTTGTACATTTCTCTTCTCAATGTTCACTTCACCGCCGTCATCTTCGCTAGCATTAGGCAACTCTGCTTCTCCATTTTTACTTGAATCTTGTTCCTCAAATTTTGTTATTTTAGGTGTTTTTCTTGAAATAATACTTTTTTCGGCCCTTCTTCTTTTTCGGTTTTCCTTTTCCTCAAGTTGTTCATTTTTTTCTTCTTCTTTTCTTGAGTAGTACTCTTTCCAAGCATCGGAAGTTGTTACAGAGGGTATCTTTTCCTTTTTTTTACCTAGACATTTTTTAGGTGGAGTTGGTTCGGGCCAAAACAATGCCTTTTTAAACGGTGATGGTACTAACAGGCTGGAATTCTTTTCAATATTCTCTTTCGTCCTGACTGGAGATATGTTGTCAATTTTCTTGAAGATAGCTATCTTTGCATTTTCAGTTTTTTCTTCAGTATTCTCTATATTGGTCTCTTCTATTTTGTCAACGGTTGTTTTATCTAAAATTTCTCCAGTTTCATTGTTTTGTTTATCTTTTAATATTTCTATCTCCTTATTTTCAAATTCATAAAAAACTGTATTATTTCCTCTAGCTTCAACCTTCTCATCTTCGTTATTTTTCTTTTTAATTTCAGTGCTGCTACTATCATCATTTTCTACGTCTTCATCAGTCACGTTTTCTAAATTTTCGGTGCGTCCTTTGGTATCTTTATCTTCATCTTGTATTTCCCCGGTTCCCTCTTTTGTGTTTTCTTGAATCTGTTCAGTACTTCTGTCAGTCTCTTTTTTCTTATTGTCAGTTTCTTTTTCTATAACTTTAATTTCATCTTGCTCTTCTCCGGTTTTTTTTTCTTCACTTGTTGTCGTGGACCCTTTCAGTGTAATATTTTGAATAATATTTATTTTTCTCTCGTTTTGAACTATCTCTTGGTCGAATTCATTTTCAGGTGCTTCCAATATTAGCGATTCCCAATCCTGCTCTAAATCAATCCCCGCCCCCACTTCAATAAGCACGTTATCTGCTAAAGTAGCATTTGTCGCTGTATTTTCAAAACTAAGTCCAGTTTTATTGAAAATGCTTATCCAAACTTCATATAAACTTTTATCCTCTATATCTCCGTCCCATTCGCCACCTTGCAAAAAATAAAACTTTTGGAGAGTTGTATTTTTTATGTGGTTTTCTATATATCTTAGATGTTGCACAACTTCCAATTCTATTTCTGGTTTATTAGATATGTCTTCATTATTATTTAGAACCCTTTGCACTATTTTCGTATAATCCACGTTAGATTTATCAAATGGGTATAAGCCGCAAACTCTGAATGAATTTTGGAATATATTTTTTAAATTAGTTACAGCCTCAAGGGCCATTTTGAGAACAGGAGCAAAATTTTCTTTATTTAATATTTTGAATCCATTTTCCACCCTATAGCTTTTGATACATTTTTTCCAACTCTGTTTCAAGGATCTAAATAATCCCACATCCAACGGTTGGAGAATGTGAGTAGTGTTGGGGGGTAAGCAAATTAGAATAATTTGTTTTTCTTAGAGTAACCATTGGGAACTCGCATAACAATATGTTTGGGAATTCTCTCATATGAGTACATGACCATCGGAGGCGCCAAAACACCGTTTGCATTGCCTAAAATGAACAATATTGTACAACAATCGTAAAATTATGTTACTAATTTACCTGTGATCAGTACAGTAAGACATTCTTTGTCATTCCCAGATTTTTCATAAACAGTTTTACTGCCTTTTTTTGCAAGAACAGCATTGCCTTTAGGGGACAGGAAAAATGCAGATTCGTCTGCATTAAAGATCCTGTTGCGATCATTTACAAATGTATTCGAAGATATAAAATAATTCTGTACTTCATCAAACCAATTTTTTATGGTTGCTTCGGAGACAGCCGCGCGGGAAGCAGGTTTTCAGACATCCTCTGAGAAATTTGAGGATGTCTCTTGAGGCAACCCTCATACCAGTGGCGCCCAGGACGTCCATCATTAAATTTATTTGGTCGTTTCAATTCTTTACAAAGTAGTGTTACACTATCCAACAATTGGTCTTTGTTAATGGGAAAACCCATTTTTGCCATATTTAAGATCCAATTGACTAAAATGTCTTCTTCTTGAGCTGTCAATACAGTTGAAACTCCACTTTTGCACTCCTCAGGGTAGGTTCCTTTAATTTTGCCTATTAAAGTTGTTCTAGGGACGTGGTAAGATTTCGAGGCAACAGCGCATGGCATGCCATTTTTTATTGCTCGTAAGGCATTTTGTAAGTTTTCTTTAGAGTAAGTACAATATTTTTTTGGTGACATCCTAAAAAATATATTAATGATAAAAATTCTAATAGGTAGGTATGTTATTTACCTTAATTTTTACATATATTATATATATATGGAACATGCCCCTAAATCCGACAATTTTGGTATATAAATCAGTCACACTGTCGGATTTATCTGTTTCGCTTTTCATCATTTCAGACATCAGAGCAAACTAAGTGTCGTATTTCGTTTACGTCATTTTTTTTAATACATCAAATCAAATATTCATTGGCATTGTCCATAAATTCGACACCTGATGACGGATTTATAGCAACACACTTATTTCTGAATGTAAATCCGACACCATCAATATTTATAAAAATTAGTGGATTTTTTGAAAGCCATGCATTTTTTAATAATATTTCATACGTATAAAAGGAGGTCAACACATAATTTAGTCAAAAATCAAGCTAAAAGCCTAAATTACCTTAGTTCAAAAACAAACAATTGTTCTCCTATCTAAGAACATTTACAATCCACAAAAATCACGTTCGCTTTTATACAATGACTTGGAATTTTCAGGTTATAATTCCACAATGATGGCCCAGTCGGTAAAGTAGAGAACCGAAATCAGAATTTTCATTAATATTGAAAGATGCCACTAGATGTCTTTTAAAACTATTTTGTGATTAAATTTTCTTATTTAAAGCAATATTGTTGCAATCTGACTGATTTATGGACACTGTCGGAATTATGTACACTTACCCTATGGACATGCGCAAGTGCAAGTACAAAATACTCGTACTCGAAACTGATCCATGGAACAAGTATGCATATGGAACTGGATCAGGTTGGAACTGATCCATAGAAATTCTTGGATTACCCATCCCTACGTCACAGTCACAAACAAAACAAGCAAATAGCCGCCACAGAATATAAAAGAAAGGCTCGACTTGAGTGCATGCGTAGAGTATACGTGAAACGTGAAATGAAACGAAAGCCAACGCCAAAGTCGCCGGACACGTACGAAGACGTAGACTTACGACATGGACCTGTTACAATTTGGAGATTGTGTCTGCGCGGTCGCCGTTATAGAAAAATAATGAAATAAAATTAATAAAGGCAGCACTCATGTTTAATTATAGTCAATATTTAATAATATATGGTACATAATTGTTGAACTGGGATTATTAACTTATTTTTTGGATTTTATATTTTATAACCGCAGCATGTACATTAATAAAGGCAGCTATGTAACCTTATTAGGATTATTATAGGGTTTATTTTATGTAGATATTTATTTACTACTGAAATTAATATTAATAGTGGTATTAAAAAGTATTGCAACAGTAGTTAAAACGGTTCAGCAAAACGACTTTAGCTACCGTAGGTTGTTCTTATCTTAACATAATTAAAAAAATATATGACTATTATTAAAATTTTCTCTGCAACACACTTTAATAAACCGATTTCTCTCAGTGTACATTGCATCATCAAATGATAGCGATGATGATGAAGCGTCACAAGGCCCCTCTTGGAGGACCTCTAGAGATAAATCTCAGATGCATGAGATTATGAATATGACTCATAAATTAAATAGGTTTGATGGAGAACACGTTCTCCAATTTATAGGCAGGCTAGTGAATTCACCAAACTCGGATCTTTCCCGCTTAAAAAAACAACAAGCCACAAAGTAATGCGCTGCATGGCGCTGACAAGGTGTCATGATAACAAATGTAATTTAAAAATATTACAATGGAATGCACATAGTATTAAAGTTAATTATGACCAGTTGAAAATAATTATTTCAGAAAATAGACCAGATATAATCCTACTAAATGAAACATGGTTAGCTGAATTATATTATTTTAAAATAAAAAATTACAATATTTTGGGACAGGGTAGATTAGATGGATATGGGGGAATCATGACTTTAGTAAAAAATAACATAGAACATAAATTAGTCCAGGTAGAAAGTAATCATGAAACTCAAATGCAAGTATTAATAATAAAACTAATTTCTTTGAAATTACATATAATTAATATATACAACCCGTCAGGACACAATATTGATCAAGAACAATGGAACGGTCTAGTAAAAAACACACCTAGACCGTACATTGTTATGGGGAATATTAATGGCCATGATCAGTTATGGGGTTGCGCAATAAGTGATTACAATGGTAAAATTATTAAAGAAGCTTTGGAGATTGAGGAACTAATAGTTTTAAATGATGGTACACCTACTAGAATAGGGTTACTGGGACAAAGACCTTCAGCAGTAGATTTAACCACAGTGTCACAGGATTTAGCATTTGATTGTTCTTGGTCTGTATTTCATGATACAGGGGGTAGTGATCATTCCCCAATAATTTGTGAGATTAATGATGGACCAACAAATTATAGGAAAAGAAATGTAAAAAAACAAATTGGGATTTATACGCCAATATTATTGATAATAAAATAAAGGAGAGAACAAACTATTTAGAATATGAATCATTATATGAAATAATAGAGAATGCGGCAGAGGAAAGCATTCTGTATTACAAAAGTAACAAAAACTCAAATATAAAAAAACGTACTCCATGGTGGGATAATGAATGTACCGAACTAATTAAAGAGAGACGCACAGCTATAAATAATTTTACAAATTTTCCTAGTGTAGAGAATTATGTTCAATATAAAAAAACTAAAGCATATGTTAAATTAAAACTCAAAATAAAAAAGAAAAATTCCTTTAGACAATTTTGCAGTACGTTAAATAGAAATACACCCATTAATAAAATTTGGAATACAATTAAAAGTTTCAAAACCTACTGTACGAATGATAACAGATACTTTCCCAACAGAGAAATTGCACAAAATTTATTAAACTCCTTAACAGCATGTAATATTGATGCAGAGTTTGTAATGCCACAAAATAAACAAGAAGTTCCTCCGTTTAGTTATAACGAATTTAGTAATATTTTACAGGAGAAACAGGATAACGCACAATTTTACCTATTTATAATATTGCATTAGAAACTAGTAGAATTCCACGTCAGTGGGCAGAACCAATTGTTCTACCATTTTTAAAGAGGTGGGGATCCAAACGTGCATGATCAATTGCGTTGAGCTCATGTGTTGGAAAAGTATTAGAAAATTTGCTAAAAAGACGGGTAGAATGGTTTGTAGAACACAGTAAATTATTATCAAAAAATCAAATAGGCTTTCGGAAGAAACGAGGTGTAATGAGGCAATAGCCGCTTTAACACATTCAATACTAAATGCGTTTAGCGATAAAGATTATGTAATAGCAGTATTTAAGGATATAAAAGCCCCCTATGATAAAGTAGATATTTACAAATTATACAAAAAAATTATTCACATGGGAATACCGGAGAAGTATGTAAATTTAATTTTTGTTTTTTAAATCAGAGAAACTGATAATATATACAAATCTGATTTAAAACCATGTTATGAAATAGATATTGCAGATCAAATAAAAAAAATAACATAATTTTTGCAAATTCTCAAAAAAGTCAAGAATATAATAACCAAATATTTGTCAATGAGTTTTCAGATAAATATAATTCGTATACATGGGTATATACAGATGGATCATTTGAAATCAAAGGGTAGGTGTTGGGATACACATACCCTCGATTAATTATAACTTTTCTACTAGATTACATGACTACACACAAATCTGTTCTGCTGAAGTTATTGCAATTAATAAAGCGATATGTGTGTTTAGAAAAAGATTTAAATAAATGTATAATTTTTTCAGACTTTCAAAGCACAATAAAAAAAATCAATAGTACCAAATTTGGAAATTGCAATTATCATACACTATTAACTAAAAGATTAATATTGGTTGATTTCATTTTGGCATGGGTTCCTGGTCATGTAGGGATACTAGGGAATAATGAAGCTAATAAATTAGCCAATATTGGGAGACAGTTAAATATTCCAGCGGATATAAAAGTTGACCGGTTAGACTTCCTTCCACATTTAAAAAAACAGTTTATATTGCAACATGATATAGACTGGAAAACATCATGTCAAACCAGAGGTAAATGGTATTTAATAATACAAAATAATTTTCCTCACAAACCGTGGTTTTCCAAATTTCCGTTTACAGACAGACGTCACATTACAACAATTACAAGAATGAGAACAGGTCATTGCCTTAGTCCCAAACATCTCTATATGATTGGACGCAAAAATAATCCATTTTGTGAATGTGGTCAAATTGAAGATTTAAACCATATATTACTGGAATGTCCAATAAATAAAATTCAGAATTTTGATTTATATTTAGAGTTCATTGAAGCAAGTTATCCAGCACCCATATCAATAGTTTACATTTTAAGTAACTTAAATATAAAATATATCCAACTAATAAGTCAATTCTTGCAGATATTCAAAATCAAATTATAGCACAGTTCCAACGATTTCCCAAGAAAAACATAAATGGTCAAAAAAAATAAATATATTCATATTTAAAAAAAAACTCTATCGTAACCTGGGTGCTTTCGCAGTCTGTCCGAGGCAACATTTCTGGGTGTGAAATGCTCGGCCGTTGCCCTCGAGAGAGAAAAGTTCAACCTTCGTTGTGTTGTCCCCCTACTAACAAATCAGCCTATAATAATGGAAATGAATATGTGAATTATGAACGAAAATAATTAGTGGAATAAGAAGAGGAACGGAAGATGGAAAAATTCCAGACGTTGAAAGGCATTCCCTCCTAGATTGTTGGGAAAAATAACCTGCGCTGGCCAAGTACCCAAAGGTGGAGGCCATTATCTAAATAAAAAGAAGAAGAAAAATGGCCAATATTAAAAAAATCGTAACAGACTTTAATTTTGCAGAGTTAAATGCTGCGAGTTTACTTTTAATGAAATATGTCAATCTATGTTACAAGATAATATTTAATAAAGCGTCATGTCCAGATATATCATATTTAACCATATGCTGTGCGCATATGATGAAATTATTGGATGCACTGGTTATTATTCACTATAATGAAGATCATATTAAAATTACTTTGAAAGAAAGTTTAGCTTCTTTAAGTGTTGCAGAAAATCATTCAAATTTTGACGTATGGTTCGAGTCTATTACTGTGTTAACTTTGAATAAATTTGACAATCTAAAAGTCAAGGAAGCCGAGACCCAGATTTTACAAATCATTTCGAAAAGTATTAGTACCGATATTAGTGACGAACAAATCGACATTGGATCCTCAGGTAAAATATTTTCTACAAACTTCGAGGCATCCCTTTTTTATCAAAAATATTATAATGTAAAATGTAAAATATCGTCAAATATTTGTAACAATGGCGAATGTCCGTCGAATAAATATTACAATCCCAAATTCTTGGATGAACTGTTAAAACGTTATATAACATATTTACCATTATTAATTAATACACAGTGAAGCAGTAACATGCCGATTGAAATATATTTTGGAACGGTAAAAACAGTGTTATTGCAAAATAAATTAAGATTAAAAGGTTTATTAGGGCAATAAGAAAACACCCTCTAGCGCTTGAGAAAGGTTTAAAACTTGGGATACCTAAAACAAGATTGGCCACTTTAAAAAAAATCAAGAAGAATATGAACAGGAGTCGTGGTCCAAAAAATGAAAATATATTCATAATTATTTCAAGGGTGCATTTGCTGCAAAAGTTTTATCGGGTCGTCAGACCGATATCAAAAATATATCTAAACCAAATATTATGGTTGCAAATGGCCTAATTGAAGACAGCAATTATTACGAAACTGAAATTACCGTTAACGCTAGCAATAAAAATTACATTGTCGCAAAGCAATATTCTTTACAATAAGTTATCTTCTGAAAGTTACCAAACTCTTAAGCAACCTCAAAAATCGTATACACATATGGATTGCTGGTTAGACAACTTTGCGATCGTTTTTTGCATGGAACTTATGGTCAGATTACACGGTAACAATAAAATTATCACCCTAACAGATTATGAATCGAAAATTATTTTTAATGAACTACCTCTCCGAGATTTTCCTGATTTGTCTAAATACGAAATACTATTACTACCGTATACTTATCAATCCAATCATTGTTCATTCCAAAATATGTTTTCTCTAAGAGGCATCTAAAAATGAACAAATTTAAAATAGAAGAAGACAATGATTACCCAAAGCAATTAGATAATTACAATTGTGGAATATTGCGTATATTATACAGAATGCTTACTAAAACATGACCGTTTCAATATAAATGTTAATATCAGCCATTATAGAACTAGACTGAAAAACATAATTTGCAATTCTCTAGATATGAGGAAAGCCTGCCTCTATTGTGGTTGCGATGAAAATGAATCTAACGAAAGATGGATATATTGCGAGATCTGTTCTCGTTGGATTCATTTTCTATGCGACGATATCTCCGCAAGTGATGTAAAAAAGGAATATACTTGTAAGGTATGCCAAACTTACTACAAATTGAAAAAATAACTACTAAAAGGACGGCATTATTTATTACTGTACCTATTACGAGGACACCAAAGAAAACCTTTGTCTGCCAAAAATATTCCCCGTAAATTTTATAGACCAGTTTTGTAAATTAGTAAGTAAACTTGAAGTTTTGTTGATTTGGACATCTTAAGAATAATATTCGCGTATTTTTTGTCACATATGAAATTCAGATGGTTAAAAAATATCTGTCGCCTTATCAGTAAAAAATAACCTGTCAAACTGTTACTATGGGAGTGATCATAAAAGTATTTTAATTGCAGCCTTCAAGACGGTAAGTTTATGGCTATTGCAAAAATGCAATTTATGGATAACTTTATGGATGGTCTTCCATGTCAAAAACTTTTTGTGCAGGGTCCAAGATTATCAAACGAAGTGTCTTCTGTCATCCTAGGCCGTTAATTCGACTTGTGCGGGATCGATAATGTCACTAGAAATTATTTTTTTATAGTGTGTAGGAACGCAAATTTATGGATAACTTTTTGGATAGTCCACCATGTCATGTTTCGAAAAATTTGGTCCACGGTTTTCGAATGAAGTGTCTTCTCTCAACCTAGACCCTTAAATCGACTTGTCCGGGACCGCTAGTGGCACTAGAGATTATTTGATATACCGTGCAGGAACGCAAATTTATGGATAACTTTTTAGATGGTCCACCATGTCATGTTTCGAAAAATTTGGTCCAAGGTTCTCAAATGTAATGTCTTCTGTCAACCTAGGCCCTTAAATCGACTTGTCCGGGACCGCTAGTGGCACTAAAAATTATTTGTCATACCAGGAACGCAATGGGCATATCCCAATAAGATGGTCAAAAGTCCCCCCTCTGGGATTTTCACCGGATATAGGGCATTTGATTCGGGATCAAAAAAGACCAAGCCCCCTAAATTTTCAGCCCCTGACAGTGTCCCCTCCGTCCGCTAGGGCGAAAAAGCTGTTTTTCAGTATTTTTGCGATAACTCGGGCTAGAAATAATATTTTTAAATGCGGTTTGCGGCATTCGAAAGATTTTTCAAAGGAGCAGGCGTGTGATTTTTTTCGGACTTTTCGGCTCCATAACCGAAAAATGGCGGCCATTTCAATATTTGTAACGTGATTTTCAGCACTTTTTTTCTTCCCGGCACAAAATTGAAAAACGGCATTTTTTGGCATTTTTTATTACCTTTCAGATGGTTTATTGCGAAAAATTTTTTAAATGGTGCAAAAGGTCGAAAACACGTCAAATATGCGACTTTGGTCATTTTTGACTGATTTTCGACGGATTGGTGATCTTATTGACACGTTCTTGCGGGTATTGAATCACCATCAAGTGCCTGAGACACTTGAATCCAAGTTCTGATCCCTCAGGAACGATTCCCTTCGAAATCAGACCTCAGAAATCGATTTAGCACCCTCAAAAACCCTGTAGTCCAAGTTTCTGGCCCTCGAAATTTTTCCATCATAAATTTGTCCATCCAAAACCCAAATTTTGACTTTATTTTTTTCCCTCCCAACCGTTTAATCAAGGAACTGGCCCTGAGAGCAGCATCAGCGCCCTCAAAAACCCCCCAGTAGGCCTGCATGACCTTTAATCAACTCTTAGTTCTCACCCCTTAACCCTTGTTTCCAACCCTCTGCCAACATCTTAGATGATAGTGACCCTCGACATACTCCCGAAATAAATAATAAAAGGTTTTTTAGGGATAGGCATTTAATTATTCTCCAAATAAGTAATTTTTCCTCATTTTTTAAAACAGATTATCACAATATCGCGCATGTACAAATCCTATAATTTTATTCAGTCTCTTAGAAAAGCTTAAAATCATCTGAAAAAATGTTATTCATCGTCCTCTGAATCGTCGTTGATGCATGCCACTACACTATCGGTCAAGAAAGTTTTCGTTAAAATCTCGGCTGGTCTCAAAATTCTATCTTCATATCGTCCATTGGATAGATAATAAATGATTGCAGCCACATGTGCACAACATCCCACTGTCCGATTCCCGTTCGCACAATCACAGCAGTACCTCAATATACTTCCAGGCCCAATGGCATCAGGTGTATACAAAGCAATTATAATTTTTCCTACTTTTATGCCTAGAAGGTACAGAAACTCTAATAATTTGTTTACCTTCTCTGTAAAACCCTACTTTTAAGTTGTCGTCTTCATCCAAAATCTCAGCAAGGTATGATATAGTTTGTTTCAGCTGGTAGGTACCAGTGAAAAATATTATGAGGTCACGCCTTGTTAATTCAGGAAAGTCTAAGATATCGCAGGATGTTATATTTTTGAATTCTCGTTTACGCCGGTTCCAACGATTTTCTACGACGTCTTTGCTTAGCGTATTTTCACAACTTTTTCTGGCGGCCATTGCATCCACAATTTCCTCACTCATGTGAACATCAAAATCGAGTCGTTTGCCAAATTGGTTGTTAAGGAAGGATGCTATTCTGCAATATGCTCCACTTTTGGGCAACATTTTATTGTCCAACTTATTATCTAATAAATGAAATTTTTCCTTTATAATCCCGTGGACGGCCTCTACTACCCATCTTAACTTCACACGTCACAAATAGAGACTTGTTTGATTCCTCAGTGGTCAATTGAGGTCGCTTATCCTTCAACGCTGGCATTAGGACAATAACCTGTATTTCCTCTTCCAAATAAGAAACGACGTCACGAAATCCCCTATCCAAGTTTAGAATGTCGCCCTTCTGAAGAAATCTCTTCATAGGATGTGAGGACTGCAAGATCGATTTCAGAATCCCTGCATCGTTCTGATTAGCTAAATAACTCTTGGAACTCTTCTCGTGTCGGATGTATGTTCCATCACAAATAAGAATAAGTTTGTCTGAGCCGTGTAATTTTTTTGCCATCTCCGAAGTATGCTCCTTAATAAGGGTCTCCGGTTTTCGAAACCAAAATGTTTCGCCAGAATATCTGTCTGAAAAGACTGCATGACCGATTTTTTAATTTTTGAGATTTGCTGCGAATATTCAAGCCCAAGTATAGAAGCCAGTAATCTGTTCGAGTTACCGGTTCGTAGCTTGAAAAGGAACACTTTCAACACTTGAGTTACCGACCTCACATCAGAGTTTCTCAATGAAGTTAACATGTCCCGTAGCTGATTTATTTGCTCCCACGATAAACCCGTGAACGCTCGAAGACGTTCTTCCGGAAAATGGAAATCGCCGAGCTGTGACATTAAAATGCGGTCAGCCAAACCTGCTATTTTATCCATAAACAGACGAACTTCAGAAACGCGTAAGGAACAATTCGCGGAATAAATCCGGAAACTTGAGATTACGTTGTTATAGAAGCGTTTTTTTTAGCAAATGAGCCTGGCAGACCACATTCTTGAATGGAATGATTAACCTTCTCTCAGTGAAGGCACAGTGGGCACAGTAATGAGACCTTTTCTCGCTGAATACCCGCAAATGAAACAGTACTTGTGGGTGGATACTACACGCGAGAAATTCAACTCTACACGCTCATTTTCGTAATTTGTATTCTCCGTCTTCGACATTTTCTAAATAAAGGTCGGGTCACCTGTTGACGTATCGGCGTTGGAACTACTTTCTTGAGTCGTTGTTTGAGAAGAACCTGAGGTCTGGGAATCCGGTTGAGTGTGAGCAGGATTGGGCGGTAGATTGCTGGCAGCCGGAATCTCTTGAATGATTTCCCGTCTAATTCTTTTTCTGCAGCTTTCACATACAACAGCTCCCAAAGATAAATTAGCATCTTTCATTGCGGATCTAGCTTTCAGAACGTCGAGGTCAGTCTTGATATAGCTCTTTATCCCGCCGAGTTTTCTGAAATATTTCGAGCACGCTACAGATTTTTCATCGCTTGACATGTTGGTGTATTGGAATGATCCCTGGAACGAAAATATTTGCATTACAATCACCAGACAAAAAAAAACTACATAACCAAACGAACAAACGTAAAATCAGGCAGTGCTAAAGCCAGCAAAAAACTCGCAAAAGAATGCTGAACAAGGTGGCAAATTGTGGTAGCGATTTAGTATTATACCATTGGAATATTCCAGGAGACTGTTTAGTTGAAATTCTGATCCGTCAATGAACTTGGATCATCCGGTCGATGGAGAAAACTGAATAAAATGAACTCGGGAGATCAATAACGGATCAGATTTAATGATCGCAATGAATTAAACAATAAACAATTATGTGCACTAGGCTGTGTCAAAAAAAATATTCTTTCAGATTTCGCAAGCCCGGCACTAAAAACCTTCCTTTGGGCGTCGGGAATCGAATCCTCTCTCTAAAATTTTGAAATCCGACCAAGGCTTCCCGTCCCGCGAAGGCCTAGAAGCCCAGGAAATGGGCCTTTCTTTCTGGCCCGATCCCCGCTACGTTTGAACCAATTTACCTTCTGCGCATGCGCATTTTTCTTTGAAAGTGTTCCATTTTTTCGAAAAGTCAACTCCATAACAGAAAATTTGACTCCCCTATGTGTAATTTTTACCTTATATTTTCCCTGTCTAACCGACTCCAAACTCAAAAAAATATAAAAAAAAAGAAGGATATTTTGTCCGAAAAAATGAAATATCGTATATTTTACGCTTTTTTGGAAGCTTCTAGCATACTGCAATCGAAAGAGGAGTGTCTGAGTCAGAGAATGCAGTGTACTACAGGTCAAACGGTTGCCTAACACCCGAGAAACTTCCAAAACACTGCGCAGAGCCTTCGCGTGGACGGAAATTGGTTTTTTGGAATCTCAATTTTTTTGCAACTTTGAATGTAAAAAAATTTTAAAATGATGTTCAGCCTCTATTTCAACTGTGTTAAGTTAACCCCCATACATTGATGTCTCCAGAAAAAAGTTCCCAAAAAACTCCAAAATCTTGCGAAAGAGACCCAACAAACAGACCTAACCCTACTTCAGCGGTAAAATTTTCTCATTTTCAAAAGGGGCAGTTTTAAAAGGCTAATTCAATAACAGAAACGTTTTTACTTCCCTCCCACTCCAACAACAGGCACCACGCTTCACACAAATTCGAAAATACCAACCCGGTTTCGAAAACTTTTTTCGAGGATTTTTAGTTTTTGCTAGATTTTGTTTTTTTTCTGTTAGGTTTTATTTCTTTTTTTACACACACAAAACAACGTTTTACTTTTTGGCTCGCTTTATTTCGCTCCCACTCTTATAACATCATAAAACAACCTAACCTCATATTCTTCTTCTTTGTTGTTATTCTTATTCTCATCAATACTTGTCTTAAACGTAACATTAATTCAGTCCAATCTCTAGCTGGTATAAGAATGTCATCGAGGAAAAATATAACCGTTTTACCCTGTAAGGGGCCTAACACTTGGTGCATCAGTTTAGAAAAGTAAAAAGGGGTATTCATAAGGCCAAACATGGCTCTGGTGAACTCTCCTGTCTCATCTGGAGTTATAAATGCGGTCTTCTGTCGGCTACTTTCCTCCAAGGGCATCTGAAGATAACCATGGGCCAAATCTAGTGTTATGAAGATACTACTTCCATATAATAATTCCATATATTCGTCAAGATTAGGTAAAGGAAAATTGATTCGCTCCGTTTGAGCATTTAGTCTGCGATAGTCCACGACTAGTCTAGCTTCACCAGTCTTTTTTGTAACTAACAAAACTGGACTTGCATAAGCCGATGTAGTTTCTTGTACCAACCCAGCACTCTTCATCTCGGTAACAATTTCTTTGATTTTGGTTCGGTCCTCTTGATTTGCACGATATGGTCTGCAATACACAGGTACACTTCTCTTTCTCTTGTATGTTCTCTTGTATGTTCATTTCTATCACATCAGTCTTTCCCAATTCATATATATTTTTTGCGATATAATCACGAAATTCATTCAAAGTCTCCAGTAACTCTATCCTTTGCTCCTTGTTTACTTCTTTATCGAAACTTATTTCTTCTTCCATCACCATCTCCTTTTCTTTGCTTTCTATAACTGGTAATTCTTTCACGGAAAATATTTTCTCTGATAATTTATCTCCTATTTTTAAGATCTTGTCATCTTCTTCAAGATTCATAATTGGCAACGTAAATCCTTTCTCATACATGTTAACGTCGATGAAGTTCATCCTTCTAGATGGCCGAGACTTATATTTACTGACTTCCGGTTTTTCATATCTCTTGTTTGTCATAAATAAGGGTAAGGTTTCATCACAATTTGCTTGAAAATGCAATTCGTCATTTAGTTTGTAATATACTACATGAGGCAATTCGGTATATGTTCTTCCGATAATAAGATCTGTGGGTTGAACTTCGTCTGGCACAATTCTCAATGATACATTCTCTCCTTTTACACCATCAACACTAATTGTGGTTATTATTCTTCCATACGACTTTACAACATTTGTACCATCTCCAAAGCCTTTTAGTTCACACATCTGTCTCTCTATTGGAAAATTCCCCATTATAACTGCTGTAGATTTGATTGTACAATCTGAACTGCCTGGATCAATCATAGCTGTGTAACTCTGATCATTTAGTAAGATATTCTTTATATATTTTGCAGAATTGTTTGGTTGTACATCAGTCTTTACTAATTTCATTTTTGCCTTTTCTACTTTCATAGGTTTTTCACAATACTTAGAAGTATGTCCAACCTCTCCACATCTGTAACATTTTATTTCTTTCTTCGGTTGACTACAAAATTTTGCAATGTGTCCTAATGTCTCACAATTATAACATTTTGGTTGCGCTTGATCATTTTTTAATAAGGGTTTTCTCTCTTTATCGTCCCTTCTCTCTTGCTTTACTTTTTTGTCCTTTCCATCCATAATTCTTTCTCTTCTGGTATTGTCAATTCTTTCATACTTAACTATGTCTTGATAAAGTTCGTCCTCATCCATATGCGTTCTACTTATTATAAATGCACTTAACTCTTTGGACCATAACCCTATGGCTATTTGCTCTTTTATCTCAGAAAATTCCAATTCTAGTTCTTTGCAAAGGCTCAGCTTCTCATAAAAGTATAGACTAACACTTTCTCTTGGTTTCTGTATTCTGTGTTGCATACTACTCCACAATTCCGTCTTATTCTTGGCAAATATAAATGTTTTCTTAAATGCGAACTTGAACGAGTCCCAGTCATTAATGTCTTTAGCATCTAACCAGAATTTTGCAGCTCCCTTCAAACTATTTTTTGCTGTTTCAAATGCAAATGGTGCTGGCCAGGAATGTAGAACCGCTGCACTCTCTATCTGTTTCAACCACTTCTTTGCTGACACTGGACTGTTTTCACCATCAAATATGTCAATAGTTTTTGACAAATCTGGCATTATATTAAAATTTTTCGTAGTATTTTCTTCATCTGTGGCACTAGCTACGGGTTGTTGTTCAGGTACTATATTTCGTTGTTGAGTCAATTGCAACATGTTTAACATGGCGGCATTTTGTTGCAACAATGACTGTACTGTAACCATTAATTGATCTATTTGTGTTTGACTTTTTACTTGTGAATCATTACTGCATTCTGCGGGATTATTTCGATTTGGTACATTGCCGGCATTTGACTGATGTCTCAGATTTTGTTGGAATTGTTCGAATTCGTCATGGTCATCCATCTTTTTTTTCTAATCACACTACTTCTACGCTTCAAAAGTACTTTCTTCTCTTCGTTCTTTAAGGCTTACCAACGTAATTTGCGTATTTTGGACTCACATAAACCCCACACCTGACTTGTTAGGTTTTATTTCTTTCTTTACACACACAAAACAACGTTTTACTTTTTGGCTCGCTTTATTTCGCTCCCTCTCTTATAATAACATCATAAAACAACCTAACCTCATATTCTTCTTCTTCTTCCTGTATATATATTTTTGACCTAATATCTACAAACAAAATAAATAATTGCCTACATTTCTAAAAAAATTTGAGTTGAACTCATCGAAAGTTTTTGCTCGAAAAGGTGAAGGGATACCGAGTTAATAAAAAAACTAGAAGTTTCTAGGGTGCCAGGGCTCCGAGACATTTGCAAACCATGCGTAAAAATTCTCCCCAGGGACCCAGAGTTGTTGCCAAAATAACTGGTTTTCTAGTGATTTCGGGGGGTGGAGTTATTAATTTGATTATTACCTAGGTTTTTGTTTCACTTTTGAACACTTTCCTTTTTTTTAAATGGACACTTTCCTTTTTTGTGCAAATGAAAAAATAAGAATTAGAGGCTTACGTACCCGCTTAAACTAAAACTTCAACTTCAAGAACTTCACACTTTCCAATATTCTCCCCTTTTCATATCACAAAAATAAGCTCAAATGTTTGTTTCAGTTCTTAGCCCTTCCTTTTTTTAATAAGAAAATAATACGGACAAGCCAAGGACTTCAAAACAAAGAATGTTTGGAACTCAAAATAGTGATACATAAACAGCTGATTCCGCGTGCGTGTTGCCGACCATAGACTTATAGAGATAGACTGCACGATTCATAGGATTTTCTGTCCGCTAAATGATGCGCGGCCTATCCTATATGTCTATGGTGCCGACTACGTTTTATACATGTACGCCGCGTGTCTCCCCGGATTTCTCCTTAAGTTTTTAGCGTGACGCGGTTCCTCGACCCCATAACGGGCACAAAAAAAGTTTCACTTCAAAAATTTGTTAGTTTTCTGCAAAAAAACAATGTTTACAAAGTGTCTAGCTTGGAGAAGACTCTGGAATTTTTTTAATTGCCTTTTTGGCTTAAAACTTTCCAAAGCATTTTTAAGGAAAAATATCGTTCACAAAAATTCCTACATCAAAAACTTTACCATATGGGTTAAAGCGTTAAAGGTCAAACTAATGGAACATTCAACGGGCCCGAACGGTTCAGCCCCAACCCATCCCCTTGAACACCTCCACTATTGCCTATCCTTAAAAAACGTTTTATTATTTATTTCGAGAGTATGTCGAGGGTCACTATCATCTAAGATGTTGGCAGAGGGTTGGAAACAGGAGTTAAGGGGTGAGAACTAAGAGTTGATTAAAGGTCATGCAGGCCTACTGGGGGGTTTTTGAGGGCGCTGATGCTGCTCTCGGGGTCAGTTTCTTGATTAAACGGTTGGGAGGGATAAAAATAAAGTCAAAATTTGGGTTTTGGATGGACAAATTTATGATGGAAAAATTTCGAGGGCCAGAAACTTGGACTACAGGGTTTTTGAGGGTGCTAAATCGATTTCTGAGGTCTGATTTCGAAGGGAATCGTTCCTGAGGGATCAGAACTTGGATTCAAGTGTCTCAGGGACTTGATGGTGATTCAATACCCGCAAGAACGTGTCAATAAGATCACCAATCCGTCGAAAATCAGTCAAAAATGACCAAAGTCGCATATTTGACGTGTTTTCGACCTTTTGCACCATTTAAAAAATTTTTCGCAATAAACCATCTGAAAGGTAATAAAAAATGCCAAAAAATGCCGTTTTTCAATTTTGTGCCGGGAAGAAAAAAAGTGCTGAAAATCACGTTACAAATATTGAAATGGCCGCCATTTTTCGGTTATGGAGCCGAAAAATCCGAAAAAAATCACGCGCCTGCTCCTTTGAAAAACCTTTCGAATGCCGCAAACCGCATTTAAAAATATTATTTCTAGCCCGAGTTATCGCAGAAATACTGAAAAATAGCTTTTTCGCCCTAGCGGACGGAGGGGACACTGTCAGGGGCTGAAAATTTAGGGGGCTTGGTCTTTTTTGATCCCGAATCGAATGCCCTATGTCCGGTGAAAATCCCAGTGGGGGGACTTTTGACCATCTTATTGGGATATGCCCTTTATGGATAAGTGTCTTCTGTCATCCTAGGCCATTAAATCGACTTGTCTGGAACCGCTACTGGCACTAGAAAATTTTCTATTGGACCGTGTTGAAACCCAAGTTTATGGATAACTTTTTAGGTGGTCCACCATGTAATTTTATATTATAGCACTAGAAATTATTTTGTTGTACCGTGTAGGAACGCAAATTTATAGATAACTTTTTGGATGGTCTACAATGTAATTTTTTCGAAAAATATGGGTCCAAGTTTATCAAATGAAGTGTCTTCTGTCATCCTAGGCCATTAAATCGACTTGTCTGGAACCGCTAGAGGCACTAGAAATTATTTTGTTGTACCGTGTAGGAACGCAAAGGGGGTGGGTCGATTTGGGCGGTTTTTGCCCCATTTTGTTTTTGCGATAAAAAATGTGAAAAAATTCCTGTAATATCTACTACCAAAAATGAGTCGATCTGATCCGAAACGGACCACACACTCACCACCCAGTTTCCCTGTAACACCCCCGCAAATACTGGAAATACCGTCACTAGATAACATCATTTTGGAGAAATTCGGCGCTGTAAAATTGGATAACTCCCCTCGATCACCGTATCCTTGGGTTTTCGGGGTCGCTGATCACGAATTCGAGGCCCATTAGCCTCCATCAGATGGATTTCAAGGTCATTTGAAGGTTAAACTGAGAAAATGGTGATAACAAATATAAAATATATATACGTTGTTGGGGTCGACGGTTCGGAATCCAAGTAACGTTTACGTGTTGTTATAACCAGGGCACCTCCCCGTGGTGACGGTGGGCAACGGAGTTGTCCCACTATCCGGCGATGTCCCTGGGTTACGGCGCTCATGCCGTCATGGCAACAACACGATCTACAAAACGGGGATTCGGAGACCCGGACCACCAGATAGACCTCCAAATAACTTCGAAACTAATCTCACAGAGGTTAATGAACCCCGGATTCGTGATCAGCGACCCCGGAAACCCATAGGTATATTTTTTATGTTTTTTTATCAGCGTTTTCTCAGTTTGACCTTCAAATGGCCTTGAAATACATCCGGTGGAGGCTAATGGACCACGGATTCGTGATCAGCAATCCCAAAAACCCAAGGATACGGTGATCGAGGCGAGTTATAAAGTTTACATACACATCAAAATTCGAAGAAGGTACTTAATAAACATGTAACTTTTCTAGAGCATTTTAAAATTGGCCCAGAATTGCTAAAAATCTATCAATTTTAATTTTTTAAGCAGGCCTTTATTTGACAAACTAGACATATCATCTTCCTTTTATGTATGGGAGAAGGAAAGTAAAGTTGTTAAAATATATCCATTTCTTTGTGGTTTCTACACTTTGTCCACTTTTAGTCTTCTGACTTTTAACAGATATATGTAGGCAACTCGCAACAAATTGTCATAGTTGAAATTGTACGAACCGAATCTGACCCTTGTGTACTATTTACATAGATACTATAAAAATGAACAACCTCAAAGTAAAAATTTTACATTAGCCATGTTAGTCCTAGGCGAGATCTTGTTGATATTATCGCTGTCATCATTAGCGTATTTTCTCTTGTTTTGTTTAATCTTGGCATTTTCTAGTTTTACTAAGTATTTTTATTGTTTTTGTTGATGTTGTACTGTGTCAGTGTGTTTATCGAGTGTTTTTTCTTCAAGTGGTTTTTATAGACGTACTCTTAACCACAACCAAACCTTTCTTGAATGATATCCTGTTGAGAGGCTACTTCGCTTACATGAAATTATCTTTAATGAGCATGCTCAGCAACATTGATATAATTTTAATATACTAATTACTATAAAAGTCATTATTGTTCTAAACAGTGTGACCCATTTCAAATGGAAACATGCCTAGAAAAATGGTATTTATTATCCGATTTATTTCGGGTTTTCTCTAAAAGATGGAGCAATAAAAACTCTATTCTGACGCGAAATATTAACATTTGTTTTCTATATTCAAGGCCTACTTCGAATTTTTTTCACTGTCAAAGTTTGTAAAAACTGTTTAGCCATTTTTTTTATTTCAAATCTAACCAGCACTGCATTCAGCATCTGCTAAACAGTTTTATGCCCAATTTCGTATTTAACAATGAGGGATGTATAACAATTTTAATGTAGTAGGCTTATTAAATAGGTACCTACTGTTATAGCAATTTTCTAAAAAAATGTTGACTATGAAAAATGATTTTAAAAAAATAAGAAATTTATTTTACGCGTTTAATTAATCACATTAAACGTAAAAATTTATAATTAACGGTTAATAATAATTAGGTATTTAAATAAATAAGTAAAATATCGGAAAATTAAAGCATTACACTAAAATTAACACACGACAATACAATTTATTTTAATTTAACTATTTATGTCGATGCACTTTTGAAATCGTTTACAAATATTTTTTACATGTAATTGTTGCGAGGCATTATTTGATTTAACAAATCTATTTAACTTATCGTACACCAAGGACAGAAAACTGATAGAGTGGAGAGTGCTATGAAAAACAAATTATTTTTATAACCAAATTTATTTTTATAGTTCAAACCCAAGTTTTTACATACCTTGGAACCTGGTGATAATGAAATGATGGAATTTTGCTTATGAGAGTACCTCAAGAATAAAAATCTTCTAAAAACTATTATATTTATTTATAGACTTACAGTGGCGGTTTTACCATAAGAGCTGCGGAGCTGCAGAACACATAAAATTTTATGTATTTAATCATATTAAATGTCAACAAAATATTTAAAGAATCCATATTATGTACTCGCGCTAAAATAAATCTAGGAGCTTATATTATTATTTATTGCGACGCGAGCTACGCTCCTTAATATATGCAACCTCATATACACAATGTGTGGACAGCGAACAATTATATGCGTCCTTTGTTTTTATTGGCTGATCAGGCACGTGACCCAGTACACGAAGATAGGGGCTTTGGCGGCTGCAATAGTGACAGCCACTGCGCTGCAGTCTGCAGTAAATGCAGTAATATTTCGTACGTGGTATGTGGTGGTTTATTTCTGCGAGCGGCACGTGTGAATATTTTCGTTTAGGCGTCTACGGATATTATAGTTATTAAAATGAATAGCGTTTCGTTTAAAAAAAAACTTTATTTGGTTCTCTGCCTTATGAGGATAAACTAAAAATAAAAGAAGTAAAAGTTATAAAAAAACAATAATGTATACACAAAAGCAGAGTGGGTGTGCGGGTGTGATTTAAAATATTCACTGTTTTGTTTTCCGTGCTTACTTTTCGGTGGGGATAAAGCATGGACAATATACAGTGTGAAAGATTTAAGTCATTAAGTCTTTAGGTAAAATAAACATAAGAAGTCAGTTAGATTCTGCATATTGGGATAATATACGGAAACATATGAACAGGTAATGAAAAATCGTCATGTATTATTTAAAATCATAGATTGCATAAAATTTTGCGGAGCTTTCGAATTAGCACTTCTCGGACACGACGAGACAGAAAATTCGGACAACCCTGATGTGTTTCGTGGACTCATAAATTTTAGTGTAGATCTTGACGACATTTTAAAAGAACATCTAGCCACATTGGTATGACCGGGATTTTCTGTGATTGTACCGGGAATTAGCTGTATGGTCCCGGATTTCGGATTTGCACGTATAACTCCCGGAATATAATATAATGTACATATATATAAAAAAAGATAAAGAAAAAATCATAACACGCCGAGGAAAATTAAAATTCGTTGAATCGTTGGTAAATTTCACAAACGATTTTTTTTTATAAACAATATTCAATAATTTAATAAAATATATTTAGTTTATTCCAATTTATTATACCATCAGTAGGTAATTCGTAAATGGATATTTCAAAAAGGTATCAATTTCAAAAATCATTCTTGTGAAAATCTGTATTTTTTTTATAAATTCATTGTTCCTTGAAATTCAGAAGTGCCAGGAAAACGCGTGACCTTGAAAATTTTAAAATTTTTCGCCTGCGGCGCCATTTAGAGACTCCGGGCACTTAATATCCCGGAATTCAATTCAACAAATGTAACAACCCTAAGCAGAACACATTCAATCAATGTTCACGCGCCGCCACTGTAGACTTAGTAGAACAGGAAGAGTGGTAGAAAATACCTTCGGAATATTGTGTCAGAAGTTTACTTATTTTAAATGAACTGCAGGTGCAGATAAAATAATTTTGGCTAGCCTGCACAATTTTCTTAGTGAAAACGACAATTTCATAGCATCTTTAAATGATGAATCTGAACATGAAACACCAATTTTTGAATATCTGAAACATGTAGGCGGTATATATTCTGCTGATGCTGTATTAATTCGGGATAAATTTAATTAATAATAAATATTTTTGTTCAAAGGGACGCGTCCCTTGGCAACAAGCTAAAGTTCACGAGGGTGTTTAATGAGGTTTTTGGGTGGTATGTGCTACCTACTATTTAATTATGACGCAACACATACATTGGCGCCATCCAAATGTGAACGGATTTTGGTTGTTACGGAAATTTAATCTGGATTTTATCGTAGTAGATCAGACTTGTGTTAGTGGCGTAACAGAGAGAGTATTGATAGAATTTTATTTGAATTTTCTCTTATAGTACCTAATAATTGAAAAGACAACACATACAAATAGTATAAAGGAGATTAACGAAATAAATCTTACTTACTTACATGCTAGTTGAAGAAAGTTAATAATAATAATTTTAACAATTTTGGATTGACGTTAGTGAAATAAAACAAGACAAATTAAGATAATCTACTTAATATTATTAATATATTTTAAAGTATAACAATTATTGATAAAAACAGTAAATAAAAAGTATTCAGAATTAACAACAAATCTATGGCTATAAAAGAAAATAACCTTTGAGCATAGTGACGACTGCAGATCAACAGGGAAACGTTTAACTCTCGTTTAATATTTTATTGCAGAGCAATTCATTACCACAATACTTTGCAATCTTGTTGGCACAGATAAAATCAACGCTGTTATATCATATGAATCCACGAGCTCTTCCCAAGCATCTTAAATAGCTTGCCAGAGTTGATTGCGGTTTGCCGGCCTAAAGTCTCTTTGATACATTTTCTTTACTAAGAAGTTCCACACATTCCAAATAAGGTTTAAGTCCGGACTTTTTGTTGGCCAAGGCAAAATATTGATGTTGTTATTCGTCCACTCCCTTACTATTCGTGCTGTGTGAATTGGAGAATTATCCTGTAATGAAGAAGTAATTATTTTAATATTTTATTACATACTGACAATGTATCATTTCTTACATGTTGTAACACAAAATTATCAGGAAAAAGTTGTGTCACTGATGGTAGCATCACATTCTCTAAGATATTTGTGTAATTCTCGGCTGTTAATCTCCCATTAATTTGCCAGCACACTCCATGACCATGAACGCTTATCCACGCCCCAACGTTGACACAAAAGTGTCCACTGCTGGTAGTATGCAGTGTGTACTTCTTGAATTCCTTGGCCGATAAACACGTATCCATCCACTATTAGAAGATTGGAACGTCTGCTCATTGGAGAATACTACGTTGTCCCACAATTCATTTTCTTGATGCAACAATTCATTTGAAAACTGGACTCTCCTTTGTTTATGCTCAGCGGTTAGGAATACTTTTAGAGCAGCAGCGCAATTTTTCAGCACAGATTGTTTTAGACGTCTTTGTGCTGTTCTGAGACCCTGGAAATAATGTTTCTTCTCACGTTTTCACAGCGGTTTCGAAAGGATTCTGATGGATAAATTCGACCAAAGCATTGTCTGCCGCGTCATTGGAAACCTTCCCGACACCTTACCTGATAGGTCTTTGTAATTTTTGTTCTTCTTGCCAGCGTTTTTTAATATAGAATCATAGATTTAATAGTATATGGATGGAGCCAAAGCTGACTTTTTGCACATTTTAGCTGTTCTAACATGAACAGCGAAGGCGGCGACGATTTGCCCTTAGTCACGTGACCTAGAATGCAAATCGCGCTACATTGATTTGAAAAGGGACTCTATTTCTTATTAGGAAATTGACTCTTTTTGGTAGTAACATAACAATTAATTAAGTGTTAAAAATATTTATTTTTAAATACAATAATATATATATATTTCCGTTTCACTGCGTTTGCTCTAAGTGACATATATATTTGACAACTATTGAATTTTACTGAGACTATGATTTAAAGTTTAAATTACACGATACAATATTGCCGTTCACATTTGGGTGGCGCCGACTGTACTAGCAAATATAGCAAATATAAATATATTATAATTACAACTTATTATCTTACAAAAATATAGATAATTCAATGAATACCTACAGCTTTCATTTAGTTCCTTGAATATCTCCCTCCAGATGCTTTCTTTCCTTATTAAATTACTGTAATGTCTATTACTTAAATCGTATATTTTTGGCCTCTCACTGACTTAAGGCAAGTTCGGTATTGACATCTAGATGCTCTAGATGCTCTTTGTCTTTTCATCTCTTACAATTAGAAAAGAACAAAACACATCTGGAGCTTCTAGATGTTAATACCTAACTTGCCTTAACTAATTTTCGATTTTACCCTCCATTTTCCGTTAAATCAAGCCACCGGCTAACTAACATATAAGTCACCGCGAAACGTCTGGGACCTCCACCAGGGCCAAATAGTGGGCGTCGTGGGCGATATGCATCGAGATTTGCCGAAGACACAGCAGTGTTTCCTGCTTCCTAATGTCCATTTCGCAGCGCGACTAAGCTCGGAGCAGCATGGAACGCTCTCGGAGGTGCTGAATTTTGACGTGCTGCGCTGCTGTCGTGTTGTGCTGCTTATGTGGGAATTATTCCTTTAAAAATGTGGATATTTTTAAGAGCAGCATTTGCAGCGACGCGCTGCGGTTGCCTATTACTAGTTTACTGCAATATAATATTTGAATTTTCTTACATCTGTGTTTATAATGGTTTTTATCTTTTGTTGAATAAGCGTTTTTAACTGATATTCTAGTTATATAATCGTAATCTAATATCGTGATAAAAAATAATATGGTGTCATTAGGACACTAATATAACTCCTCCCGTCGAAGTGGTTTCATCGACTCCTGGCGATGGTTTTTTGAAAGTGATATTCAAGGGTCCTTCTTTTGGAGGTTGTCGGAATAGGTTGGGACATCGGTGTCTGCATTTGATGTGGGCAGCAATGATGATGACTCCCAAGCATAATACAATGATGATGATGAAAAGGTTAATTGAATTTGCAAGGTGCCAATGGGGATGACTAGCACGTGATTTTCTTCTAACATTGTCGCTACTGGCTTGGTCATTGACAATTTTCACGGTTAGTATTAGACAGTAATTGAACTAGGCAGCTATCGTCTTTAGCCTGACAAGGTGTATTGCAGACGTAAACATCCTCGATTTTTGGATATTTCGTGATGTACTCATTCCAAGATAAGGAGTGGTTGAGATTTTGTATTGGAACAGGGATCAAATGGTAATAGGAATAAATGTCTGCTGTTAAGATAAGATGGCGTACTGATTACAAAAATAATTAATTCGTCACTAAAATGTACTGAAGTGCCTAAATTTGAATAGTAATTTTGGAAATGATTGAGCTCTAGGATATTTTAACTGCTACCTCTAGTTATGTGCATTAGATTATTTTTTGGTGAAATTGTGTGTTCATCTAAAAATTCGTTAATATAATTTAGGTTTACAAATAGTTGAGTGAGTAAATACGTAATTAATTAATTTGTCCGTTGTTTGCATTCAATGATTTTGAATAGCTTTTTGATTTGTTTTGTTAATATGGTCACTGTCTTAAATTCTTCTATCAGTTTGGATGTTAAACTAACATTTGGGTGTCCAATAGATAAAACATTATATTTCCTCTGGAACTAGATCTACGGACAGCAAAAGATAATTTGGACAAAAATTCCCGACAATTTGTTGCATCATGAACTTACTTTATGAAGAAAAATCTGAGAGCAATATTGTGAAGGTTACAAAAGTCTGAAATTATGTTATTCCTAAATTCTGTTGCGTTGTCACAAATAATTTTTTTTGGTATTCCTACGAATGATATAAATGTTATAAGGGCTTCCATTACTTCGATTGCCGATTTTTGTATAACTGGTACAGCTTGAGCAAATTTGGAAAAAGGGTCTAAGAATGTTAAGAAAGTATTATTGTTTATGAAGAATAAATCGATGTGAATTACTTTTAAGGGTTTAGATGGAGTGTGTGTAATTTCAAAAGGTGGGTTTTGAGGTTTGCGTTCATATTTGCAAGTTTTGCAAGTGGTGCATGTGTTTATATAATTTTGTACAGGGTGATTCACTATATTTTGACCCCCTTTTAACTTTTTTGTTTTAAGAGTTATAAAAAATGTGAAATATAAAAGTTGCACGATTTTTTATGAATTTTTCGAAAATGATAGTAGAAAAACAAATGAAGTGCAAATAAAATGGCAACGGATGTTAACTTTGTTAAGTTAAATGGGACACCCTATATATTTTTTACATATTTGGATAGAACGTTCCCTGTCAAGCATAGTCATATAGGGTTTGTTGGGTCCATTGCTACGACTCCCTCTAGTGGAAAGTTCTACACTGGGTGTAGCAAAAAAAATATATATATTAAGTCAAATCCTAGATCTGCCCGGAGGACCTAGTATAGACTAGCTCTCTCGCTAGATCTCCTCAGGGTCGTTTTACCTGGCGGTGGCCAGCCAATTGCCCAGACGAGACGATGACTCTAAATAAACACAAAAACTAAAGCTTAAGCTGAGACAGTTATTCAAGAATATTCCTTGATCGAGAAATAAAACTAGGCAATCCCCCAACAAAGCAATGTATTAGTAAATAATAAATAGGATATACAACTGTTAATTAACGAGAGAGCCTAGTAGAATAGTCACTCTGTATATGTAAATCGTGGTAAATAATAAAGGGAATATAACAAACGGTTAATTAGCAGGATGGTTTCGCAAGATAGACACTCTGTATGTGTAAATAATGACAAATAATGCATATAATGGAACAAACAGTATATTAACGAGATAGTCTCGCAAAATAGACACTCAGTATGTGTAAATAATGACAAGTAATGCATATAATGGAACAAATAGTAAATTAACAAGACGTTGCCAACAAAACCTTAACTACTCACTATACTTATCAGTTTTTCATTAGGTATGACTGCTGGGGTGTTACTGGTACAGGGTCGCCCTGTCTCCAGATCGAGGGGTGAAGTTCTAGCTGTCTAAATCGAAGGACGTCCGCGCCAAGGTCCACCAAACCACATGGGGCGTATGGGTGGTTGCTCACCAAGCAGGGGTTCCGCAAACAACAATAGAGCTCGTCACAGCCGAAGTGGGGGGGGGGGGGCAGAAAATAAAATACCAAAGGACGGAGGTGATAAAAGGGGAAATCAAAAAAAAAACTATATAGAAATACGGTTGTAATAACGGTAAAACTAAATCACGAGAACACTGCATGCTCTGAATAACTAGGTGAAAATAATGAGAAGAAAAATTACCTTTTTACTAAGGGTTTTTTTCACTAAAGGGAGGTCGAACCTCCATTCTCGACGAGGGCCTTCTACTGACGGAAACTGATAGCTTCGATTAATAAAACGGGCTCAACTTCTGTATCTTCAGCTCGTAAAGTCGAAATGTGCTTCTATTTCCCAAAATAGTTTAATTCTCCATCAAACGAGAAAATACGGTATCCAGACAACCACTGTCGCGAATTGAAAACGGATTAAATATACGGGTGGCCGAAATTCGACCGCAGGAACCATATAGGAGGTAACCAAAGAAGGCGATACAATGCGATTAAGGTTATTGTGATTATTTACGCTAGGTACCGCAAAATTAAACCGTAACACCATCTCTAACAATAAGCGAGATAATATTAAAAAAAACGAAAATAAGGTATTTTATTAAGAAAATAAGACATCTTGTAATTGTTACACCTCTTTCAGGCATTTCTGCCTTTTTTTGCAATTATGTATGGATTTATAGATTTAGTTAAAATATATTTTGATATATCGGACATTGATATGGTCCAAAATGCGTATAGGTAATGTAACGAAATCTCACTAATTAGGCCGATGGTAGGTCGTGACAATCACAAGTAGTAAGGTCTTGACAACATCGTTATTGATTGACAGTTTGTATTATTATTTAATTAAAATAGGTTACACGGAGGTAGAAAATTATTTAGAATTAAAATCTGTGATGCTGTTTCGTCATTTTCTTTTTGAGCTTTGATAATGGTTTGTGAAATATAATATTCAAAATCTTCGCTTTGAGAACTAGTCAATTGGTCAGTTGCGGTTTCTAATAATTCGTTTTGTCTACGCCTTCGCTTCGTAGTTGGATTTTTGTTGATAAATCTTTTGGGAGCCGCGGCTAGTGAGACTCCTGGGAAGGCGTAGAACGTTATACTGCTGAGAGAAATAATTAATTAATATTTGACGAAATAACTTATTAGCTTTCTTTTTGTTTCTGTGCGAATTATTTTTGTGGGTTGAGACTTTTTGTAAAAAGTCACAAAAACTTTCTTATATCGTTTGATGTAATAAATAAAAGTCTGATTTATGGCTTTAACGTGGCCCGAAATGTGCTGTCTATTTCGACGTAGTCGATTCGTATTTGGACCGCGATATAACGTGACTGACTAAAAAAAGACTAAAGACAGGCCGAGTTCGTTTTTTACATTTTTATGCTCTTAGATGCTCTACACCGTTCGTTTATTACAAAGTTGAGAGTGGGGAATAATTTATCGGCGTTCGGATATTCTCCGACGAAGTAAACGGAGGACATCTTTTAGCTCGGTAAATTTTGATCGAGGTTTCGGAGAAATTGTGTGTTGTGGCGGGAAATACAGACTGTTTGCACGTTTTTTTTACAAACCACATACACTTCCAATTAGTCTTCTTCTCTAATCTGTGCAGTTAGCCCTCTGTGCTTCCAGAATGAATGCCACAATAACACAAATACTTCATTTCGGATATGAAATATTTTTTGATGATGATGATGATGATGAGCGTGAATGTGAACCAGATAAAGTAGAAAATTTTGCTGAGGTTACGGTAATTAATTTTGCCGATCATCAATTTAAACAACATTTTCGAATGAATACAAGCACATTCGAAGATTTTTTAAGAAAACTGCATATGGTTGTACCTTGTGATGCAACAATAGGACATCCCAAACTCCTATTGGAAAAACAGGCGATGATTTGCGTTTGGTATTTAGCAAATTTAGAGAGTTTTCGGTAAGTTAATTTTTTCTATGTATTAAAAACATATCAATCAATACATTTTTAGATCTATTGCTAGCAGATTTGGAATTAGCAAATCTACCGCATGGGATGTACTGGCAAGGATGGGTAAACTCATTCTCGAGATTAATAGAATTTTCAAAATTATAACTTGGCCAACTCGCCCCAGAGCTTTAAAAATAATTACTGCGTGTGAAAATATAAACGGATTTCCTGGTAGGTTTTAATTTGTATTCAATAAGGAATGATCAAGTTTAATAAAATATTGCAGGTGTGCTAGGATGTATAGACGGTAGTCACATTAAAATACTACCTCCAAAAGAAAATCCAAATTCCTACGTAAATAGAAAAAAATTTCATTCAGTACTACTACAAGGCGTTTGCGATAATGAAAAACTTTTCCTCGATGTATTTACTGGATTACCAGGGTCCTGTCACGATGCTAGACTGTTTCAGATGTCAAGATCTTTGTGAAAGAATTAATAATAATTCCATAGAATTTGTAAATCATAGCCATCAATCATTGGAGATTTAGCCTACACTTTAACAACAAATCTTATAGTAGGCTTTAAAGACTATGGAAATTTAACAAATCAACAAAGACGTTTTAACATGAAACTTTCTCAATTGAGAGTAAGAATTGAACAAGCTTTTGCATTTCTAAAAGGACGATTTAGAAGACTCAAATATATGGAAACTGTTAAATTCGATTTAATTTGTTTATTTATAATTGATGCATGTATCCTACATAATCTTACTATATTAAATGGTGATTTACCAGAAGAAATAATGAATATACAAGAAGAAATTAATGAAGAAAGGCAAAATGGAATTTTTGAAGTTGTGGAAATTAACATGGAAATGAATATTATGGAAATATATTAACCTATATACAAGCTGTAACTGAAATAAGTATTCAAATTTTTTGAGCTTGTAAAACAAGTCGAAAAATGACGAAAACTTTAGTACAATTTTTGTCAGTGGCGGCTCCTAAGGGAGCTACGCTCTCCTAAAGGGGTAACCTCGGAAACAGTTTTTAATGCGTAACATCCAAACGGCTCGACATTAAGTCACGAAATTTTGGTGAGATATTAACCTTGACGTGCTTAATAAGTCTCATAAAATACATTTCAAAATTTGCTACAGGGGCGTGAGAAAATGCAGGACCCAGGGACAAATTTAATCATATCTTTTTTGTAGTCAATTTTTTCTAGTTCCTGACTCGAAAATATTGAAATTTGAAGTATTTAACATAAAAAAGGTCCTCTTGTTAAATTTCACTAGGATGTGCCGTTTTCCAGTAAAATCGATTTCAATCATTCCCAACGTGCTCCAAATTCAACTTTCATTACATAGCAAAATAAATTAATTGCAGTGTGCCATGGGGAAAACAACTAGTCTGACAGTTAACAGAAATGTCAA
>NW_019416503.1:126709-148220 GCF_000390285.2 Anoplophora glabripennis | reverse complement strand
TTTTTTTTTAGAATGAAACAGGCTATCGGAAATAATTTTTTAAATGGTAAAAAAATAATAAGACAAAAAATTACGTTGGAAATAAATTTTAGGGGTTGCGTTTTCCACCCCTTACAACCATGGGGTAAACCAAATAAATTACTGGCTAAGTGTCTTTTTGGTAGTAGAAAATGACAGGTTAATTTCAATATTGTAACTTGTTTAGTGCTTGTGAAAAAAATTGTTAAACAAATTTTATGTACCACTTTTAACGGGCTGTATCTTAACAAGGGATGCTCCAATGAAGTTTCTTTATATGAAAGATCCTATCTTTTTTTCGATGAGGAATCACCCCCTTAAATGTTTTACACTTATTTAGTTACACCCTGTATATTAATTAATTATTGGAAAGTAATAATTTTTTACTAAAATAACGTTTGTATTAGTTTATACTGACCACTTTTATTTGGAGTGACATTACTACCTTCACTACTTGGGGATTTACATCACTCTCCATTGCAACAATTTCATATAAGTTAGCTACAATAACACAACAATTTATTATGAAATAATTTTTCTAAAAATCATATGTATCGCATTTTATTGTCTCCTTTACTTACTTTTGGGATTTAAATGCAAAAGTGTACCGTCTTCTAATTGTACTAATTCCATTGTCTTCGCACAGCATAAGATAATCGCCAAAATGTTAATATATCAGTCATAAACATATGAATAAAAATAATAAATAATAAATAAAAGGAAGACTTTATAGGTTAGGAAAGTATCTGCAATCACAAAACGTTCGGATATTAACCAGGAATACGAGACCTTTTGTGTCACGTGACAAAAAATCTGCGAAACTTTCCTCTGCTCCGTTAGGTAGAAACAGAACGCGGCCACAAAAAACTGCTGTATGACGATTTACATTGGATTTAATGCAAAATCGGTGACAGTTTAAATTTGTTTCGTCAACTTCTGGCATTTCGTCAACAGTGTTTAACATAGACATAATGTCGTCTTCTAAACGTGTTGTCTTAGCTTTTTTTCAGGGCATTTACTTCTTGGATAAAGCGTCTGCAACGTAATTAGTTTTTCATTTTTTGTATTTTATTTCATAGTCGAATTCTTCTAAATGTAATCTCCATCTAATAAGTCTAGTGATTGGTGTTTTTAAATTTGAAAGCCATTCTAAAGGTTTATGATCCGAAAAAATGATAAATTTCTTTCCGTAAATGTAATTCTTTTTCAATTGTCGCGTAATTTATCTCTGCTGGGTTTAATGTTTTTGATGCGTAAGCTATCGGATGACCGTCGTGCGAAAGCACTGCTCCTATTGCGAAATTTGATGCGTCAGTAGTAAGTTCAAAGGCTTTTTCAAAGTCAGGGTAAGTAAGGATGGGTTCATTTGATAACAGAGTTTTGCAATGTTCGAAACATGAGATGTATTCAGGTGTTAATTCAATTTTTTGGTCTTTTTTCAAACAATTTGTAAGTGGCTTTGTTATTTTGGCAAAATTTTTAATAAATTTTCTGTAGTATCCTAGTAGGCCTAAAAATGATTTTATTTGTTTGTGTGTCTTAGGGATTGGGAATTTTTTGATTGCATTAAGTAATTTTGTCAGGATTTGGTTTGATTCCGTCAGGGGTAACAATATGTCCTAAAAATTCAACGATTTTCTTAGGGAATTCGGATTTGTCTAATTGTACTTTTAAATTTGCATTTCTTAAAGTCTGCAAAATCTTTTTTAAATCTTTTTGTAACTTGTTCTTGCAAAGAGGTAAAAAAACAATTATATCATCTAAGTAAACTAAACAAATTTGGTTAACGTGTTCACGAAGTACGTTATTAATCATTCTTTGGAAAGTACTTGGAGCATTTTTTAATCTGAAGGGCATTCTTAAAAATTCGTAATGTCCGGTTTTTGTGTTAAAAGCTGATTTTGGAATTGATTCTGGTGCCATTTCAATTTGGTGAAAGCCGGAGGCGAGATATAAAGTGGTGAAATAACAACTTCTGCCTAACTTGTCGAGTAATATTTGGGATAAGATATCTGTCAATTTTCGTTTACCTGAAACGTCTAATTTTTTCGGTACAACTCAAGTAGGTGAACTCCACTCCATGAGGAAATACTTGGTCGAATTATTCCGTAATTTACCATTTTTGATAGTCGATTTTGAACTTCTTTTTTTATAGATGTGGGGATAACGATATGTTTTCGTATGACAGGGATTTTTGTCTTTAGTCTTAATGTCGTGTTTGATTGTATTTGTGAAAGGTAATTTATCCGTTCGATGTTAAAAAATGTCTGATTATTCTAAGTATAAATTAATAATATCTATAAACTGATAATATCTTATTTCTCTCATCGTTCATGTGATTTGTTCTAATAATTTGATTTATGTCAACGCGAGAGTTAGGTTGTATGGAATGGGTAATTTCACAATTAAAAGTTTATGTTCTGATTTAGGTTCTGATTTTTGTGGTTCAGTTAAAAATATTTTATGATTATCTTTACATGATTTTAGATTTTTCTTCATCGTTCATACGCGAGGTGCGTATAACTTTATCAAAATTTAGTTTTGGCTTATCTAATTCTGGGTTTTGTTCGCATTCTATATATTCTTTGATAGGCGTTACATGCAAAAGTTCCTGTATATTAACATTATTCAATGCATATGGCATTATTAAATAGTTATTCTTAACTTGGCAGATAGATTCAGGAATTATTTCGTTATTTAATTTTATTTCGGGGACTAAAACTGTATCACCACGATTTTTAACTTTAACTGTATTATTCAAATTTTCTTGATAGGGAATCATTTTGTTTGGGAAATTTAATGTTTTTTCCTGTACACTGAGAGAATTTCTTTGCTATGGTTAGTAAAAATCCATTAACCGTAGCAAAATATTTGCATTAAATAGGCGTCAAGGGAGTTGCCTTCTTACCACAAGAAAAACTGCTTTGCTGGAAAGAACTCACTTGCAGTAAGTAGACAGTTTTGCTATAATCTCTTTGCTACCTCAAGCAAGTCAACTCATTAACCCCAAGCGACTCAACTCATTAACCCCAAACGAGTCAACTCATTAACCCCAAACGAGTCCTCATTAATCCCAAACGAGTCAACTCATTAACCCCGAGCAAGTCCTCAGTAATCCCAAGCGAGTCAACTCATTAACCCCAAGGTGAATCAACTCATTAACCCCAAGCGAGTAAACTCATTAACCCTAATAGAGTCAACTCACAACTCCAAGTGAATCAACTCCGTATTTACTATTTTTCGGTGTTTTGGTTCTCATTCGAAAAGTAGGTAAAAGTTTGTATTCAACCTGCATTGTGTGCATATAAGTACTATTGCATACCTACGCAAATACCCAAAGTCAACTCATTAACCCCAAGCGACTCAACTCGTTAACCCCAAACGAGTCAACTCATTAACCCCAAACGAGTCAACTCATTAACCCCAAACAAGTAACTCATTAATCCCAGGCAAGTCCTCATTAATCCCAAGCGAGTCAACTCATTAACCCCAAGTGAATCAACTCATTAACCCCAAGCGAGTAAACTCATTAACCCTAATAGAGTCAACTCACAACTCCAAATGAATCAACTCCGTATTTACCATTTTTCGGTGTTGTTGGTTCTCATTCGAGAAGTTGGTAAGAGTTTGTATTCAGCCTGCATTGTGTGCATGTAATCACGCATGCATATAAGTACTATTGCATACCTACGTAAATACCCAAATTGAAAACTTTCCGGTGGCTGTTAGACAACTGAAACCTGACTCAACATTTGATCACAAAACATCTATTTATTATAAAAGACCAACGACTAACGATCGACGAACGTATATTTCGTGTTACGTGTTACAGCAAAATGGCGAAACTTCTAATTTCTTTATGGGCGAAATCATGGTCAGCATAAGGCATGCGCACTGAGCCGAATTCTGGTTTATTCTGGAAATTATTAAGTGAGGCCTCAGTTACAGCAAGAGAGCACTAATTTGCTGCAAATAAGGACTGACTAACCCCAATTGGATCAATTCTAAAAAAGTACATTCACTTACCCGAGCAAAGCAACTCACTTGCGACAGATAGACAGTCGACTCAAATAAAATTCCACTTGAACTATCATATAGCCACAAGACTTTTTTTTCAGTGTAGATCAATGGAGCATTTTAAATTATTAAGGTCATTAAAAAATAAGAGACAATCGTAATTTTTATGCTACGAAAAGACTAAAAACGTTATTTCTTGCGGAATTCTTGTATAAAAATTGATAATTTAAGAGCCTAGTGAATATCTTATTTCAAGTTGTGATTTCGAATTCATTAGATCAGATTAGAGAAAAGCAATATCTGAGTTCATTATACTAGCCGATGCGCCTGTATCAAGTAATATGTTTAAATTGAAGCGTTGAGAATGTATATCTGACAATTTTTTTTGATTGTTTAAATTATTTAAATCTAAGTTATGTTTTCTGGTGAGGCTGGGCTCTGAAAATTTTGATTTTCCTTTGGGTTTTCGTGTTCTATATTTGTTATCTCTTTTATGATACGATCTGGTCTACTGTTGCCAATGTTTTGAAAATGATTATAATTATTTTGATTTTGATGGGGTCGCTTGTTTCGAAAGGTTTGTATTTCGCGCGTTAAAGGTATTTTGGGTCTCGGCGGACATTCGCTGGTTAAAAGTATTGCGAGATGAAACTGACATGGGTGTCGGGGTGTAATTATTTTGGGGTTGATTTCTAGAAAAGAAAACATTTTGACTAGATTGGAAATTACTTTGTCTATTAAAGTTCGGTCTAGCTGTTAGAATTGTGGACTTCTGTCCTCTGTCCTACGAGGATTATTATATCTATTGTTGTTTGTAAGTCGGTTCGGTTTATGTCGCGAGTTATTGCGCATAAAATCAAGGTCGTTACTATGCTGTTGTAAATTATCATAAACTCTACATCGGTTTATGCAATTATCTAAAGTGAATGGGTTTAAATGTAAAATATAACTTCTGTGAGGTTCTTTCAAACTGGCCAAGAACGTTCAACGGCTTTGTTCATCGAACATTTCATTTTTTATTTGTATAGTCATCGCATCTCTATAATTTAATTTTCTTTCAGCTTTTGTAACCGTCATTTTATTTCTGCAGCGTACTTCTCGAAATCTTGGTTTGGCAGTTGATAACAAGTGGTAAGAAAAGTTAAAATTTCGTACTTGAGATTTGGGCCCTTGGAATAATGAGCGGAACTTTCGAGAACAAGTTCATTACGTGCTAGATACAGACTGGCGCACGTGAAGCACACAGTTTGTTTTATACCTGCGGCGTGCTTCCGTTGCATTTTCTTTTTGATAAAATAATACAAAAGCTGCTTTACTTATACTACGTGATAAAACATAATGGGAAGCAAAAATAGAAAAAGCATAATATTAAATCAATCACATGATTCATCCCCTCTTAGACGGAAGTTCAGGGTTGACAGGAGTTGGTTCCTGGAAATTCTGAAGTGGAGTATTTGGCTTCGTTGTCTAACGTTCGATAGCTTGATTTTTTTGTTTCTGGTAAGAGGATTGTCGAGGCTTGTAAATCTGTGGTGGGTAAGAAAAATATTCTTCATCAATACGCAGGATGCACCCTTCTTGATTAGATAATAAAGAGTCTTCTGAGAGAAAGTGATGGATGACATTGGAACATTTCTCCTCTATATGCACTATTTTGCTTAGTAAGATAAGCAGTTGCCCGGAGGGTAACATAGTGATGACGTTTTTAGGGTAGGTACTTCAAATAGTAAAAGGTACAATTTGACGTGTCATAGTCAAAAATCATTTTTGGGATACATGATGGTGGTTTTTCATATATCATTTCTTGGAATTGGTAGTATCTGCCAATTTTCGGGGGTTCTTTCTTTTAACCATGAGCAAACACTAGCAGAGGTACCAAGTGCTAAGTAACTTTCAGGGGGAATAATGGACAGGTTTGAGGGTGACATGAATATTTGGAGTAGGCTATATTCACTGACATGGTAGATCGGGACCAGAAATTCCATATATAATACTGAACTTGATACGTAATTTTTTCATATGAAATAGAGTAAAAACTGAATTTTGATCCAGAGAGGGTAATTCCTCGGGATTATATAAAGTGTACAGAATTTTAAATATCTCAGCGATAGTTGTTGGTGAAATTACGTCGTAATGTACGATGTTCATCTGACTAAATAATAAGCCATTCTTAATTTGATCTAAGGTTTCCAATGTAACTAAGCAATCGTTAATTAGAGTTTGAGTTTCAAGGAAATCATTTGAGGTTTTCCAAAAGTTGTTAATCTCTTTCATTGCATTTTGTATTTCACTGATAAATGATTCCAGAACGAAAAGTTTTGTATTCAGCTGATCATTTATATTTTGTTGATTGCGAAATATAATTTCTAGTTTTTGTTCTAAAAGGTCTTTATCATCGGCGCTCATTAGACCAAATAACTCCGAATAAATATTCCCGACGAAATTAAAAATGCCACGTTTTTTGCGTTTTGTAGCGGTAGGGGAAATAATTTCAAATTTTTGTATTTTTTTTAGTTGCTCATCTGTTTACCTTGGTTCAGTCTGTTTTTTATTTGCTCATTAAGTTTTTTAGATAATTTTCGGGAATTCTCTATCTAGTCTTGGGTAGTTTCAACTTCGTTAAGGATAGGTGAAGTATCACTATAGATAGAGAGGAACAGTATTGAAAAAGGGGTTTGCTGTGTAGCAGAGTGGATAGAGTTATTGTAAGAAGTTATTGCTATCCTCATTAAGTATTCTAGGGGTTTCTGTGGGTCTTCCATTTTTAGTATACGTATAGATTGAGAGAGTAGAGAGTAGTAGTATAGATTGTGATTGTATAGATACAGTGTAGAATGGAATCTCTCTACAGGACTATTAGTTTGAGAGCTTTGTGTGGAGGTAACATGAATTTTTATATTATGTAGCTGACAGAATTGTTTAAAAAGAGTATTAACGAATTCTTTACCAGGATCATGAATTATGCATTTTGGGGTTCCAAAGAAGGATGTGAAAGTAGTTAGTCCTTGGATAGTATCGAGAGCATTTTTAGATTTGATTTTTATTGCTTGTCCGAACTTCGAGAAGGGGTCAAGTAAAGTTAGAAAAATTTCTTTATTAATAAAAGAAGATGTCTATTTGAAGAGTTTCGAGTGGTTTGGATGGGGTTTGCGTACTTTGGATTTTAACTCTTTGTGGGTTTCTATCACATTTGGCTAGGTTACACGCTTCGCACTTGGTTATATAGTTAACATATGAACGTGGGTCGACAAATTTGGCCAATAGAATTTTTTTGTAAGTCGTTTAGTAGTTTCATTAATTCCCCTATGGGTGGTTTTTGTTTCATGAAAGAATTTAATTTGATCCATTTGTTCATCTCTTGAAATTAAATCTTTTAACAGCGTGTTACAGATAACTAGCTTAGTTTCGGGAGCAAAGCTTTTAGCCAATACTCTGAGAACCTTTTCTTTAATTTTATCCGGGTGAAAGTAGGGGCAGGTCGTCTCGTGTCCGTTTAGATATCTTTATAGTTTATCAGTAAGTTCGTCGTCAGATATAGAGGTGTGGCGCAAACTAGGGTAGTTCTTATTTTATCAGGAAATGGTTTTGAAGTATGACTTCCAAAACGACTAGGCATATTTTGGGTTTCACATAAATAGTTGTCTTCTGTGCCCGTTGATACTCTTTTCGGTAATTTGTGGGGAACAGATAGGGTTTTCTTGGGCGGTATGTTGTGTATCAGCGTCAGATAAGTCGTCCAAACGGTCTAGGAGTTCTCTTTGTTCTTCAGGGATTTCAGTATCTTCATGTATATGTAAAGTACTACTTAAGTCTTCATTAAGGGAATCGATAAGCTGGTTAATATTTTCGTTAGGAAGGTTATTAAGGACAGAGTCTATGTCGTCAATTTATGATTCGTTAGCGTTTATTTCATCTATTCTTACTCGCAATAGTGCATCTGCGACCTTGTTTTCCGTTCCCTTTTTGTAATATACCGCGTAGTCGTATTCCTCCAATTTAATACGCCACCTCATTAATTTAGAGGAAGGGTCTTTTAGATTGAAGAGCCATTGCAGTGGGCGATGATTGCATCTAGTATATCCGAAATATTTGGAATCGGGTATCTATCGTCTATAGTAAGGTCATTCAAATTGATATAGTCAACACGCATGCGATATTTACGATTTCCTAATGCGTCTGGTTTCTTTTCTACGATGAGAACGGGACTTGACCAAGGACTTTGGGATGGTCTAATAATTTTATTATCTAGGAGATTTTTTATTTGATTTTGTACCTCTTGCCGTTGGGTATACGGTAGTCGATATTGTTTAGTATAGATCGGGTCTTGCGTTTTAGTTTTAATTTCATGTTTTACTTCATTTGTAAAAGATAAAGGTTGCTCTTCTGAGTAAAATATGTGTTTAAATTTTGAAATTACTTAGAAGATTTCTTTCTTTTCCTCATCGGTCATATGTTCAGTCCGTATAAGTTGTTTTACGTCTGTTTTTAAGGATTTGTTTTCAAGGGGATGAATGACGGGTTTGACAGGATAGTACTCGTTTAGGGATCTACTCGGATAGGATAATCGAAGTTTTCAGTAGATGGTTCGTCTGTATAATTATGAATTTCTACATAAGCCAATCCTCTCCCATGGGGAGGTCTTATAGGTGGCTGGGTTTATTGTGAAGAAGGTTGAGATAACGGAAATTGCCTTGGTTAAAAATTAGGTTGTTGATTCGAATAATAGTGGGGTTTATAATTATTACTCAGTTTAGGGGGTAAGTTTTGTCTAACAGGTGGTATAGGAAGTCTTTGTTGTGAAGTCTGGGGTGGACGGCGGCGGCGGTTCATGTTTTTGTATTCGAAATATATATTCTTTTTGATAAAATAATACAAAAGCTACGTTACTTATACTACGTGATAAAACATAATGGGAAGCAGAAAATAGAAAAAGCATGATATTAAATTAATCACATGATTTTAATAATATTTGTTCACTTCGCGGGTCTCTATACTTATTTAATAATAAATTCTTTAATTCATTAAAGTTAATAGGATTATTTAAAGTTAGGTACTAAATCTCGTGCTTCTCCTTTAATTTGTGAAACAATAAATTGAAAAAAAGTATTCATTTACTGTTTCGTCTGTAAAAGTAAAACTTTCTATGAATTTTTCCGCTTGTGTTAAAAAATAAAATAAATCTTTAGATCCTAAATTGAATCTAATTTGAGTATGATAAAGAAGAGGATGTAGTCATTGTTATTTTTGTTCCGTTCTTTTCACTTAAGTATCTCGAGTTTCCAATATTACTATTAATATTTCTTTTTATATACTGAAATTCATAAAATAATATTTGCAATTAAAGGATAAATGGGTGTCGGGAAGTTGACTCCGGGTTGCCTGTGTCGCTCGGTGAGGATGTCTACCAGGTGAAGATTTCGGATGCACAGCAAGGTCCAGGAACCTTCTACGTCGGTGGGTGGATGGCTTCTTAAAACTTGAAAGTTCTCTTGGTCGCAAAGCTTTTCGGTGGTCCTCTAAAGTACCAAGGCAGCAAATCCTGTTCGCAGCGCCAATTATAGTTTGCAAGTGAAAATTTATGTTTTTAAAAATAATTTATTTAAGACTTGAATGTGAGTACAGAATATCAGTCAAACAACTGAAACGATTACAAAGTATGTACTGTCGCTAGAAAGCGTTTTGGGCCTATTTATATGTTTGCTATCCGATGTTTATGTATTTAGGATGATCTAGACGTTTGATTGATATTTTCTGATAGGATGCTAAAAGGGTTGTTTCTTAATTCTGTATTGCTTTTTCACCACTCTACCAGTGAGACAATGTTCCCTCTTTTATTGCGTCAGTTACGTTGGGAGCGTACACAATAAAACATACTTTGTTACGTGTTTACTGCAATCTGAAGTCTGAATTTCCTACAACTGCTTTTATAAAAATTTGTATCTTGTGTGAAATAAGCATTTTTATCTACACATCATTTTAGTTACATAAATGAAACCTAATAGCGCATAAAAAATAAGGTGATGTCAGTTAGACATTAATATGACTCATTTAACCCCTACGAGTATACTCTTACAATATTACGGTATATAAAATAAGTGACTTTCTCGATGTAGATTTATGACAAAATTTAAATATTTAAACGGATACTCAATTAAATTTAATAAAACACATTATTCAAATTATTAAAATACAATAATTATTTAAGCTTTTAATATTCGTAAAGTTAAGAAGTGCAAGAAGGACCTTATAAAAAGTCCGAATAATTATAAAATCACTTGTATTGACTATTACAGGAATTCACGTCTGACTATGTACATTGCCAAATACATATTGAAGTCTCTGTTTTAATCTTAATCTACCACGTATATAACACAGGCGCCCATGGTTCTGCTATAACCCAAACAACACCGTCGCTACAAGGTGAGTCTTTCTATAACAGTTTCTAACAGTCGGCCATCTTGTATTTCAGCTTGTCCTCAGGCTGAAGCATCCATTCTTAAATAATATAATTTACTAGAACAAAAATCATTTTAGTTGGTGAGCCTACATTTTCAATCGTATTCCCATATCACTCGCATGCTTATGTGGCGAGCCTGACTTTGCAAAATGTGTCTCACTCAACACCATCCAAGGTGAGTTTAATCACCGTCTAATTTAACAGATATGTTGATAAGCCTGACAATGCACAACACGACACTCCACTCTAGAGGTGAGCTTGAGGCCTGTCTCCTAAAAAACGCCGCAAGCCATAACTCCGTCATTTATAATGTAATTTTAACAAACAACAAATTATCTGAAATGGCTCTCTAAATACACTATAGAATTATATATATTTTGACTAATCATGTATGCCTTGTAACAAAATAACAATAGACCAGTAAAGCGATTTATATTGAATTACACGAATCGATAGCAGATGTCCGTAGCGGTCTGTTCGGTTATCAACACTTTTTGTATACAAACGTTTTTTAAATTTACTGCTAAACAGGAAGTTTGAACCAGAGTTTATGTGCTGTGCCTAAAAACCACATGGTAATACGGCACATTTTGCATGCCAAAATACGACCTCCAGACCTGGTTTTAGGTAAATCTTCTAGGAAGAAATAATACTTCTTTATATTGCAGTTAAATCAACTAGTTAAACTGCATGTTGTAATCACTGTCGGTAGTTTGCTTTGTAATTGTAGATTTTAATTGATTAATGTTTTTATTTTATTATATTATTATTGTTACTTATGCCTCACTGTGATCGAACAATTATTTTAGGTGTGGTACTTCTAAATCTAATAAAAACCATTTTTCACTACTGAAGATTTCCATATACTCTTACAGCCTGGAAAACAAAAAATAATACAACAAAGCAAGTAAATTTCATTTCATTTTAGAGTTCGTGTCCCAATTTTGTACGCATTATACTCTTTCTGTGTCATTTATTGATATAAGCTAAATAATGCAAAATATGAGTAATAATCAATTGACGGACATGATTCAGGTATATTTTCGGTGTAATAAAAATCGTGGTGTAGAAATACGCCTTTACAGAGAACTATTTCCTCACAGAGAAGTTCCAGAACCAGGTAGATTTGTAAGACTTGAAGAAAATTTGAGAAACTATGGTGCTTTTAAGAAACTAAAGCGGGAAGAACGCCAATTTAATGAAAACATCAAGTTCAATGTTTTTCTTAACGTTGAAGAAAACTGAGAATTTCCATTAGGGAAATTTTTAATAATATTAGAGCATCAAAGAGAACTGTACTTGCAGTATTGAAAGAGCACAAATTCAAGCTAAAGCTCAAAAAGTATAGGCCTTAGAGAAAAACAATAGAGAACGACGGCTACAATTTTTTTATTTAGTTGTTTTGTTTGTTGTTCTTCGTTTAATGTGTTTTGTGTTTAATTAATGTTATTTCGTGTTGAACTTTGTATAATAGTTGTTAATGTATTTAATTGTTTTTCTTTTAATTGATATTCATTATATTGTTTCGTTTCTGTAAACTACAAAATTCTCTTTTGAGTTTTATTTGCTTTGATGTATTATTTTCTGTTTTCCATGGTACAGATGATTAGTTAAAATATAACATTTGTCATGAATTAGTGGCCAGGCGTAGAATGTGGTATCGACTAATTCTTTGTCGTCTTTTCTGTAATAAATGCTTTACAAAACTCAAGTTCATATACATCGTTGGATCAGAAAATAAATCTGCACAATAATGAATAACAAAGAAACAATATTGTCATTTGAAAAAAAAGTAGGCTATCGCTTTTCAAAAAAAAAAAGAATAGTAAATAAGCTCTAATAGGCTCCCTCTATAGTGTATTTAGAACCATTTCATTTAATTTTTTATTTTTTTAAATCAAACTATAAATAACGGAGTTATGGCTTGCGGCGTTTTTTTAGGAGACAGCCTGTATATATATATAAGATATATATTTCTATCTTATTTTAGAATTCTTCAGAAAAACNATATATATATAAAGTCCACTTGTAAGGTCAATGGAAACAATCCCACTTCTGAATTGTGAGGAGGGCCTTATAAATAGTTCGAATAATAATTATAAAATCACTTATATTGACTATTACTGAAATTCACGTCTGACTCTGTGCATTGCCATTTATAAAACACAAACAATATCGTCGCTACAAGGTGGGTCTCTCTATAACAGTTTCTAAGAGAAGCAATAATGGGATAATTCTACAGTCATGCAAAGATATGGTAAGATATGTGTCAGAAATATGAAATTAAAAACCAGAATTCTAATAAATTTATATTCACGTAAAATTATAGCTTTTAACATCCCGACAATTATGCGACCGTTCATATTCAAAGCTGCAATCAGAGTGTTCCTTGTTTCTCCTCTCGGTGGTGGTCGATATCGGGATATGCAGGAATCGGCATTTCTGACAGGGCCCTTCCTGACCTTCAAGCGTCCTCGCTCGACTGCATGTACCAAGATCATATCTAAACCAAGAGAAGTAAACAAGTAAACTACGAATGACAGATGGGATTAAATTAAGATAATGTAGTAGTTATAGTCTTAAAAAAACTACTAATAAATAAAACACCGTTTCCTCACTTAATTACATATGTATATGAACAGCTAATTACTTTTACGACATAAAATGGTCAGAAAAACAATTACTTCCTTGCAAAGCTCGAATAATAATAATTGCTTCTCCGTATGTGCCTCCTTCAGCATTCTTAATTATCCAATATGTATATACTCATATCTCAACAGTTTATGGGGTCCTTGACGTATCCATTCCGAAATCATATTGCTGACTCCAATACCGTCGCGGTGTCGCTTACAGATTCGGCCACGCTGCTTTACAGGTTGTGTCCTCAATCTGCCCTGTAATTATAGAAAAACAAAAATCATAATTACTAACTCGTAATTCAAAATATTACATGCTTCGAATACGACATCCCTATGATGCGTACTGTACATGTTTCATTTATGTATGCCTCGAGTGTGTAACATGCTTCGAATACAACGCATATAAAGTAATGTGTGTATTGCCTTCGATACTGTACATACCTTGTGTGTTCCGAGTATGTAGTATACTACGACTATCTTGTCGTCATATACCGTCGACACTGTACACATCGTTCTTGTGTGCAACATACTTCGGGCGCATAACATGTACCTCGAGCAACTTTGCTTTATACATGTTCTTCTCACCGTATATGTTTATTTGGGCGTGTAACATACTTCGGGTGCGTAATATGTACCTCGAGCAACTTTGCTGTATACAAGTTCTTCTCACCGTATATGTTTTCGACACCATTTACTCTGTTATTTTCTTATCCAAGGTTTTATGTGGTCAACGGCTACTACCGTACAGCGTCACTGCTTGCCCCTCAGATCTACCACGTCGTACCGATCATTCGGTAACACAGCAACAATTCTACAGGGACCCCGAAATTTTGGGAACAATTTCTTACTATCGCCTGTCGATGGCATACTAGTAACTTGAACTAACATTAACATTCCCACATCATATCTCGGAGCCTTAGCTCTTTTCACATAAAACCTTTCTTTCTGTTTCCGTTGCTCTTTATCTACTTTGGCTTTTACCTCCTGCTGATCTTCAGCTAGAACTAACCGGTCTACATCGTATTGAATACTACTGAGGAGTACACCTTCAGATAAAGAGCGGTGTTTAGTTCCAAACAGTAATTCTGAGGGTGTCATTTCGATAGTACGATTCACTGTGCAATTTAACCTCTCTGCACCGTTTTTACTTGGTCCTCCCATGAATCGTCTTCCATTCCCCCATTTAGTGCTGCCAATGAATTTAATATTGTACGATTGTAGCGCTCGCACTAGCCATTGGCACGTGGGGTGGCAATTCATGACATGCTTAATATCTCGGATGTGGCAATGGGGACCGTGCCTCTAGACTTTTACGCCAACTAGTGGCAACTGTCCAAAGTAGTTGGGTAGTAGTTAAATACATGATGTATTTAATATAACACGTGATTTACCGTTTAATAATTAAAAATAAAAAATATATTGCAGTTTTAATAGCCAAACGTAAACAGCGGACACATGCAGTGAAAAATTACGTGTAAGTACACTATTTATTAAAATTAAAAGAAATTAAATATAGAATTGAGTTAAATTTTTACATTGAAATACAAAGTATGTAAAAAAACAATTTTGTTAATTAACTTTCAAATATTTATGACATTTATCTTATAATTGTAACGTAACCTTTTAATTATTTTCTATGATTTTTAGTCGATGATCCAAAAGACTGGGTACCAAATAAATATAATAATAAATAAGAGTAGGTAGGCTATGTTACTACGGTGACAAAATCCCATGTATTTTCTTAAGAAGGTTCAGATTGCAAATTTTTGGTGAATTTTACCCCCTCCTCTCCCCTTTTAAGCCACGCCCATCGACCAATCAGAGCGTAGCATTCAAATTGGACACGTCTCTCGACCAATCAGATCGCAGCAAATTGGCGGTAAATTTAAAATCCAGTAACGATTGGTTGTTTGATCAATCAGAGTGCGGCAATAAAATTGGTGGTAAATTCAAATTTCTAGATTGCGCAATAGAGATCAGAGTAAAGGAGAGTGGTGGGCTGCAATTGACGGTAAATTTAAAGTTTGTTTCGAATTTTATTTAAATTAAAAAAGTCTTACTCTGTCTGAGATTCGAACCCCGAACTTTTGGATTGCAAAGCGAGCCCGGTACCTCTAGACCACCATAGTAGCATTTAACAATAGGAATAATGCGGTTGATATATTGAATATTTCAGCTATTAGTATAAAATTTACGGTTGGGTAGCGCTTAAAAGGATAAAAAATTTAATTACTAGAAGAATTCCATGCTATTTAGGAAATGAGTTAATATGAACAAAAATAAAATATGTTTAACATGCGCATTAGCGCTACTGTTTGAAATAAATAGCTGTGCCACTGACGTAAAAGCATCAGCCACACGTATACAAAATCCAGGCGACGGACATGTGCATATTTATACATCTACCAAAATGTTTTGTTTTTTTAAATAACACATCTCTTGTAACTTATATACGAGTTGTCTGATTGAGAGAAAACGGAAGAATTGAATTGTTGTTAGATTTTTACTGAATGGTAAATGCAACCCTTCATATATACCTTAGTTATGGGAGTAAAGACCATTACATATATTTTTTATAAAAAATGCCAAAATTGGGTTAAAATATTTACGAAACATCAATTTTTTTACAAAAGTTTAACAAGAAAACGGGGCATTGTCTTAAAATCACTGTCTGTTAAATTTATTGTACATACTTAATTAACACCCTGTTATTATTATCTTTTTAATTACTAGAAGAATTCTATGCTATTTAGGAAATGAGTTTAATAGAAACCGTTGTTATTATTATCGTAATACTGTCGTGTCAAGTTCATATTAAAGCCCATGTGACCAATGCTAATTACTTATTCTTTTAAATAGCAAATTATATTGAAAAAAGTTCAGGCAGAGAACGTATTAAGGAACAAACCAACAGATATGAAAACCTTTTAAAATCTCAAGAGTTGTCATGTCGCTTCTTTAAGAACATCCTGTAGACTGCTACTACTGCTGTTACTGAATGGTAAATTCAACTCTTCACCTTAGTTATATATTTATATATTTTTTATAAAAATACACTATAAATATGGAGAAGAAATGCCGTCGGATGGAATATCAGTTATAAAGTAAAAAGTGGCTATTATATTTGGTTCGTTTAAAAAATTGGGTTAAGATATTTACGAATCATCAATTTTTTTTATAAAAGTTTCTCGTTTCTTTAAGAACATCCTGTAGACTGCTGCTGCTTCTGAAATGGTCTGAAGAATGTAGGTACCTAGAGGAGAGGTACGGAATGACAAAGAAAATCTCTGTGTACACCATTTATTAAGACTGCTTCTTAATGCTGTTAAAAATTCAGATTCAATAGGTACTAGTTTAATATTAGAACGAGAGAGAAAGAGAGAGATAACAAATGTTATTGTTGGTATTGTTACCTTTATACATGGGTCATCACAAAGCACAACGACAGCCAGGGTTCATTTGCTATCCTTTCATACGTTTCCATTATATTAATTAGCAAATATGTATACCATCCTTTCATACGTTTCCATTATATTAATTAGCAAAGATGTATCATTCGTTCTTCAAAAATTGGGTTAAGATATTTACGAAACATCAATTTTTCTATAAAAGTTTAACACGAAAACGAAGCATTGTCTTAAAATCACTGTCTGTTAAATTTATTGTACATACTTAATTAACACCCTGTATAACATTATCTAATTAATTACTAGAAGAATTCTATGTTGTTTAGGAAATGTGTTTAATAGAAACCGTTGTTATTATTATGTTATATCGTAAGATCATATTAGATCCAAGGACAAATTCTTTTAGTTGAAATGCAAAGTTCGGCATAGACCTTGGCTGACTGAAACAACCCTGTCAGCGAAATAACGACTGGTATGTCCAGCCTGATGTCGATATAAACCACACTTTTCCGCGCTATCATTAAAATAAGCGGTTGTAAAGTGTTTTTGGATGAAAATTGATTGATATATGACCACTCAAATTTTTGGATTAAAAATGCGGTTGGCATTGGAAGTGGCACTTGTACAGGGTGCTCAGAAAATCGGTAAATATAAAAATCTTTCAAGAATAAACTGCCTTTATTTTTAAGAGTACACAAAATATGTTATTAAAGAAAGTTGTTTAGAATTGAAATTTATTATTAAAGTACAGTTTTTACGTAGGACTAAATTTTTTTCTATATTTAATTTTTCATAAAATAACTTTTACTGCTATTTTCATTAAAATTTTGACGTAAGAATGGCTGTGTTTCAAACTAAACAGATAAAAATCATAAACTTTAAGAGGTCTTTTAAATATCAACCGTTATAATACGTCACAGGTTCTAGATTAAGACAGAAAGTTTCGAGGTTATCAGCGGGGTATAAAAGCCGAATACGCTGTGATATATGGTCATTTCTTTTGTGCTTATCGTACCAGTGCGTTGTCTCCGCTGTTATTGCATACATCTTAGAAAAGTGTTGGAACATCTTCAAATATTTTAAAGGTGAGTTTTAATTTTAAAATAAAACTTGTCGCAAATCAAAATTAAACGTCTTGCAGTAAGATAGTGGGTCTCAACGATTTTTTAATAGCTGTGCCGATTCTACTCCACAAATCAAGATGTCGACTGGAGCAGGATCGGCATAGCTTTCAGCCGGCTACGTCACATCGGCTGACGTCTGCGCGGTAGAGGTTGATAACCGTTCGTGCCGACTAGAAGTATTATTTATGTACGGATATATTATTAGTAGGGTTGTTGATGATTTCTTCTGATACAATGAATGATCAAAAGCGGGTTGTGTTTAACTTGGATAATAATAAAACTTATTTGCTTATGGACCCTGATGACTGGTTTGAAAAAGCAAGAAAATCAAATTGGATGAAATTGATCAGTGATAGAGCTCACTTTCAGAAAAGAATTAGTTTGTCTTTAAGATAGTGAGTCTCATCGATATTTTTTCTTTTGTTCGCGATCGATGATATGCTTGCCCAGTAGGTAGAAAGCGCTCACTATCTTTTCGTTTTTATTCACATTCAAAATTTTTTATTTTTCACGTATACTTTTTGAGTGAATCATGCCCTATTTTTTAATCAAACACATCTTAATCACGTGACCTCTTTTCAGGCATCAGTTTATCATCAGTCGTTGAAGTGATAGCATCATGGCAACATCAGATATTCTGAAATATTTGTGTTACCAAATATGTACCCTACTCGGCGTTCTAAAACGATCATATAGTGAAGAAACAGCTAGAGATGGACTTCGACAGTGCACGAAAGCTGTGCAAAATATAAAAAATCAGTTGAAAACTGTAAAGACCATTGGAGAAAAGCAAAGTCTATTATCTACTCTGGCTCAAATCAAAAGCTTTCGTGCCCAAATTAAATATACAGTAAAACATGGAGCTGGAACATCGGCGAGAAAAGAGAAGGCAACAAACAGAGTAAAGTGGGATGACTCTGAAACGGCCTTCAATAGTCGCATCCGTACCGGTGTAATATCTAATTTAAAACACAAGGACCCCAAGGAGTTCCTCAAGGACAGTTTCGTACTCTTCAAGCGACGCATAGCCAACGCGTTAAAAAAGGAAGAAGCCGTCAAGGTGAATGCGGTGTTTGGATGACAATTCCAACTACAAAAAGCCGATAGAATTCTTGAGGAACCAAAATATTTCACAACGAAGAACCACCAATTTATCGCGATACTAATCTGGAGGCGTGGTTTCAAGAACACATAGCGACACCGATTTCTACGGAGCTCGATGAATTCCAGGAGCGTGACAGCGGCTGGGCATTGAACTCCATAACCAATTTGGGAATCAATATAAACAAGTTCACAGCACAGCTAGGGTCATCATACATCGATCTTCCGCAACAAATTAAGAAGAAGCAGGCATGCGTCAATGTAAAAAACGATGACAACGCATGTTTTGCGTGGGCGGTGACATCAGCCTTGTATCCTGTTACCGATAATCATCTTCATCACCCTGGTAGGACTTCATCTTACCCTCAACCCTCATCGGTTCTAAATTGAAAAGGCGTCCAGTTTCCAATGACAATGAAGCAAATACCCAGGTTTGAGAAGCAAAATGGGGTATCTATCAACGTGTATATTCTAAAGAAAATTGTGAACTGCTTTACTACCCTCCCAACATACTTGACAAAAAATAAGCTAGATAAGCACGTCAACCTGCTTATGATTCAAAATCAATACCAAGATGACGTTGATGATGAAAATGAAAATGGCACTCCAACGAAATACCACTACGTGTGGATAAAGGACCTGTCACGCCTCCTATCGTCTCAACTTAGCAAAAATCGCGCTAAAAAATTCTTCTGTGACAGATGCCTACACTACTTTTCGTCCACGGAAAGACTAAGCAACCATTACATCGATTGCAAAGAAATCAACGAGTGCAAAGTCAGGTTACCTAATGAAGATCAAAAGGATTTAAAATTTAAAAATTATAAAAATAAAGAAAAGGTCCCCTTCATTATATATGCAGATTTGGAGAGTGTTCTGATGAAAGTGAATGACAGTAGCAAGTATCAACATCATGTNCAGGTTACCTAATGAAGATCAAAAGGATTTAAAATTTAAAAATTATAAAAATAAAGAAAAGGTCCCCTTCATTATATATGCAGATTTGGAGAGTGTTCTGATGAAAGTGAATGACAGTAGCAAGTATCAACATCATGTACCTGCAGCAGTAGGCTACTACGTAAAGTGTTCATACGATCCATCGTTATCATTTTATAGATTTTATCGTGGTGAGGACTGCATGTCTTGGTTCGCGCGCGAAATGTCTGCGTTTGCTGAGGACATAGAAACGGTTTTCTTATGCCCTTACGACATAATGATGACGTCAGCGAGACTTTGGAATTGTTGACCGATATCGATATGTTAATGTTTGTCGAACGAGGTATTCGCGGCGGATTGAGTCAATGTTCTAAACGTAAAAGCGCGGCTAATAATAAGTATCTTCCAAATTTCGACCCCAGTAAACCGATAAAATATTTAGCATATTTCGACATCAACAATCAATACAGTTGGGCCGTGAGTCAGTACTTGCCATACGGAGTAGTGGGTAGATTCCAACATCGACGTCACCGACGTATCAGACACATCGTCTGTAGGCTATTTGCTTGAAAATCTCATTTACATGACACTCATAAAGATTTGCCATTATGCCCCGAACATAGCGCTCCTCCCGGATGGGCGTTATGGTGCGGAAGCCTTAATCGCGAAGCCAGAGTTCAAGGCTGCCACAATTTTCAATGAAAATTTGGTGGCTATAGAACTCAACAAGTCAGAGGTCTTCTTCAACAAACCTATATACATTGGGATGTCGCTTTTGGACCTAGCCAAAATCACCATATATGATTTCCATTATGATTATATGGTGTCCGAGTTTGGTGATGACTGCTCAGTCCTTTATACCGACACCGACTCGCTGATATATGAAATCGGTGATAAAAATGTCTATGAAGTCATGCGTCGCGACTGTCACACCCGGTTCGATACAAGTGATTACCCTGCAGACAATAGGTATAACATCCCTCAAGTTAATAAAAAAGTTCTGGGTATGATGAAGGATGAGTTTAACGGCATCCCTATGGAACTTTTCGTAGGTCTTAGGTCCAAAATGTATACTGTTAAACGTGCTGTTGACATGGCTTTAACAAAAAAGATCAAGGGCATAAAAAAATCTATAATCAAAAACGTCATCACACTCGAGGATTACCTCGAGTGTGTCGATAATTTCAAAGACAAATACATCAGTCAAAATTTAATTAGATCTGAAAAACATGCAGTCTTCACGATGACTCAAGAAAAAATAGCCTTGAGTCCACACGACGATAAGCGATATTTGATTGAGGGGTCATATGAGACGCTGCCATGGGGACACTACAGTATTATGGAACAATGAACGAAGATCCCTTAGTTTGGTTCGAGAACATTCTGCTGACTATGTATGTTGAAGAGCTTCATGTGTATTATTATATCTATGAATGTAGAGTGCTCATAATTTATATATATTTAATGTGTTTATGTGTTTTTATAATTACCTTGTATTGGAAAATAAAAACCATACTTTACATACCAGAGTTTTATTTTTTCCCTCCAGCTTAAAAAGAGAAGGATCTTACAGTAATAGTTCAAGTATCATATATTTTTATATTTTCATTTTTTAAATAAATTATCTAAGGCTTTAAACGCTGAAAACTGTCCACGTTCTTTCACATGGACTGCAGCATGTCGTTTTCTGTGATGCGCCTCCAGATGTAGTTGTTGGATTTAAATGCTTGTCAAAGTCCATTTTAGACAGCAAAGTAAACGAATATTTAACTTCCTTATCTCTATCAAAGCTTTAAAGTATTATGTAGGAGT
>NW_019416503.1:123752-125413 GCF_000390285.2 Anoplophora glabripennis | reverse complement strand
AATTTTTTATCCATCACATTGAGGATGATAACGACAAGGCTATCACGAAGAGGATAATGTCTGAAGATAACAAAAGGTGACGATTGCGCAGGCGCGTCTGAAGGCGTATCAGCTGTCTGACGACGACAATACCTAACGTAAAGCTTAGCTAAGATGATAATGATGGGAGGTGACAACACACTGAAGGCGTAACAGCTCGGCCACCTAAAGACAAATGAAAGGATGCAATCACCTGGAAATGATTGGTAAGTTACTGAATTATTTCCATATGATGTAGCTTGTTGATAATGTCACAACAGAGACGATGTTCTTTAGTCAAACGACACTTCGATATAATAGCGTAAATCATTTACAACTTTGTCGGGATCGTCTCTGCTCTCTCTTATTCTAACACATCTTTGCTGTTCTCACAATCTGTTTCTAATTGTGTTTTACATAACGATTATCTGGATAATCGTCAACACCACACACATGTTAGACCTTTTACTTCTATTTCAAATATCATTCTAATTTTATTTTGGAATTTCAGGTAGTTCCAGAGAATCCGTGCTGAACGTACAGGAGGCCAAGATACGTGGAGGTCAGGTACCACATGACAACTCGTACAAGCACATTTGTTCAATGATTTGTAAATTTGTGAGTAATATGCCATACTCGTTTAAGCTGTGGTTCCTTCGAAGTGTACCTTGTAAGTTTGTATGGAGTCTTACATGCGCTTCGATTGACACATACTGGATAGTATAACTCACACACTCGGGATGCTTACTAGTTGGTGTCCAGCCTCGACTCATTTCGGGTAACACTAGGTAGTTGTTGAAGAACGAATGATACATCTTTGCTAATTATAATGGAAACGTATGAAAGGATGGTATACATATTTGCTAATTAATATAATGGAAACGTATGAAAGGATAGCAAATGAACCTTGGCTGTTGTTGTGCTTTGTGATGACCCATGTATAAAGGTAACAATACCAACAATAACATTTGTTATCTCTCTCTTTCTCTCTCGTTCTAATATTAAACTAGTACCTATTGAATCTGAATTTTTAACAGCATTAAGAAGCAGTCTTAATAAATGGTGTACACAGAGATTTTCTTTCTCATTCCATTCCTCTCCTCTAGGTACCTACATTCTTCAGACCACTTCAGAAGCAGCAGCAGTCTACAGGATGTTCTTAAAGAAGCGAGAAACTTTTATAAAAAAATTGATGTTTCGTAAATATCTTAACCCAATTTTTGAAACGAACCAAATATAATAGCCACTTTTTACTTTATAACTGATATTGCATCCGACGGCATTTCTTCTCCATATTTATAGTGTATTTTTATAAAAAATATATAAATATATAACTAAGGTGAAGGGTTGAATTTACCAATCAGTAACAGCAGCAGTAGCAGTCTACAGGATGTTCTTAAAGAAGCGACATGACAACTCTTGAGATTTTAAAAGGTTTTTATATCTGTTGGTTTGTTCCTTAATACGTTCTCTGCCTGAACTTTTTTCAATATAATTTGCTATTTAAAAGAATAAGTAATTAGCATTGGTCACATGGGCTTTAATATGAACTTGACACGACAGTATTAAGATAATAATAACAACGGTTTCTATTAAACTCATTTCCTAAATAGCATAGAATTCTTCTAGTAATTAAATAGATA
>NW_019416503.1:101548-122270 GCF_000390285.2 Anoplophora glabripennis | reverse complement strand
TTAAAAGGTTTTTATATCTGTTGGTTTGTTCCTTAATACGTTCTCTGCCTGAACTTTTTTCAATATAATTTGCTATTTAAAAGAATAAGTAATTAGCATTGGTCACATGGGCTTTAATATGAACTTGACACGACAGTATTACAATAATAATAACAACGGTTTCTATTAAACTCATTTCCTAAATAGCATAGAATTCTTCTAGTAATTAAAAAGATAATAATAACAGGGTGTTAATTAAGTATGTACAATAAATTTAACAGACAGTGATTTTAAGACAATGCCCCGTTTTCTTGTTAAACTTTTGTAAAAAAATTGATGTTTCGTAAATATTTTAACCCAATTTTGGCATTTTTTATAAAAAATATATGTAATGGTCTTTACTCCCATAACTAAGGTATATATGAAGGGTTGCATTTACCATTCAGTAAAAATCTAACAACAATTCAATTCTTCCGTTTTCTCTCAATCAGACAACTCGTATATAAGTTACAAGAGATGTGTTATTTAAAAAACAAAACATTTTGGTAGATGTATAAATATGCACATGTCCGTCGCCTGGATTTTGTATACGTGTGGCTGATGCTTTTACGTCAGCGGCACAGCTATTTATTTCAAACAGTAGCGCTAATGCGCATGTTAAACATATTTTATTTTTGTTCATATTAACTCATTTCCTAAATAGCATGGAATTCTTCTAGTAATTAAATTTTTTATCCTTTTAAGCGCTACCCAACCGTAAATTTTATACTAATAGCTGAAATATTCAATATATCAACCACATTATTCCTATTGTTAAATGCTACTATGGTGGTCTAGAGGTACCGGGCTCGCTTTGCAATTCAAAAGTTCGGGGTTCGAATCTCAGACAGAGCAAGACTTTTTTAATTTAAATAAAATTCGAAACCAACTTTAAATTTACCGTCAATTGCAGCCCACCTCTCTCCTTTACTCTGATCTCTATTGCGCAAACGTTTAAATCTAGAAATTTGAATTTACCACCAATTTTATTGCCGCACTCTGATTGATCAAACAACCAATCGTTACTGGATTTTAAATTTACCGCCAATTTGCCGCGATCTGATTGGTCGAGAGACGTGTCCAATTTGAATGCTACGCTCTGATTGGTCGATGGGCGTGGCTTAAAAGTGGAGTGGAGGGGGTAAAATTCACCAAAAATTTGCAGTCTGAACCTTCATAAGAAAATACATGGGATTTTGTCACCGTAGTAACATAGCCTATCTACTTACGAGGATTTGTAGTACTCATTTTATAAATAATAAAAAATCGGAGTATCCATTACATCCATCATATGTTCCATCCATCTTTCCTGGACATGAAAATATAAAAAGAAACGTTCAATCTTTGAATCGTTTCCAACGAGTTAGAAATCGTGATTTAATAAAAACTGTCCACATCAATAAATCTATTGTGGGTGAAAAGAATAGAAACAACATAAATATTGTTAATACGATCGGTTCAGTAATGGAGCAAGGTGATGAATATGCAAGTAGTGGTGAACAACATCAGATTGATATTGATGTTGAAAGTGTGCCGATGAAGACTGTGCAACGGAGCATTAGTTGTCAAACGGAGATAGTTAAGACGGAGCTTATGAGGATTTGACATATTTTTTTTGCAATCTCAACTGTCATGACGATTTAAGCACTGCAGCAGTGTAGGTCAACATTCCAATAAAAAAACACAAGATAAAATGTGTGAAGTTAATATACCAATTGCAAAGAATGTCCGAGACTCAAGTTGTGATCCAATAAATATAGATCTCAGTAAGTCTTGTCAAGGTTTTCATGGACTTTCTTCAATTACTACCGACGACGCAATGAGCAGTTTAACGGGTGTGACATTAGCAATTTTTTCATGGCTTTTAACAATGTTACCAGACTTAAAGCCTCAAAAATAGACAAGAAAACGGGTTTCTTGATAACACTAATGAAATTCAATTTCGGGGTTTGTCATTCACTGGATTGGGAGTACTTTTCGATATTCATCGAACTTCTGCACATAGAATATTTGTGAAGCACATCGAACAGCTAAATATTTTGCTACAGAATTTTATTTTTTGGCCATCGAAATCGAAATACAAGCATCTTTACCGGAATCTTTTAAGCTGCATTACCCAGACACGCGTGTCATAATTGATTGTACGGAAGTTTATACTGAAGTACCACCAGAAGTATATCAAAAAATATTAATGTACTCAGAATATAAACATCATCATACTGTCAAGTTCATGGCGGGTTGTGCGCCAAATGGATTTATAACTTACGTCAACAAAAAATATTAAAGTACTCAGAATATAAACATCATCATACTGTCAAGTTCATGGTGGGTTGTGCGCTAAATGGATTTATAACTTACGTCTCCAAATGTTATGGTGTCCTGCTTCATAACATAATCAATGATTGTGGTTTGGTTGATTTAATTGAGCCCGGTGACGTCGTTCTCGCTGACAAAGGTTTTCCACAGATAAAAACTCAAGTTGAAAATAAAAATGCTATTTTTGTTATGCCTCCTTTTGGCCACTAAGATCAATTCACCCCTGAACAAGTGGACGAAACATACAACATCGCTTCTGTGAGGATACATATTGAACAAGTAAATCAACGAATCAAAGACTTCAAAATTATATCTAAAGTACCTAATTCATTATTTCCTCATATTGATGAGATTGTCTTTGTTATTTGTGCCTTGATAAATGTACAGAATCCATTGTTTAAAGAAAAAGAAGTTGTCAAGTAACTGTTTCTTGAAAAATTGTAAATACATACTTACATTTCAAATTGTATCAAATAAAAATGAACTTATTAGTAACGTAAAAAAAAACATTTTATTTTTTAAAATATTTTCAAATTTTAAAATTATAATTTTTGTTTATAATAAATAATAACTCTGACATCAGGTAAGTACAGGTTCATTAAGCTTACATTTTTTATATTATATTATCTACTAAGATATATTTTTAACGAGGATAACATTTATAGAGTTTTTCACATTTAATTCGTATAAAAAGTTGTCTTAATATTTTGATAAAATTAAAAAAACCAAAATAATTTTAAATAACTAAAATCTGTGAAGTCTTGGACACATTAGCTATATGGCTTCACAATATTGTCCAATTTTTCCTTATCTTTACTAATTAATCTGTTAATTTATAATTAACTGTTATTAAGATTTATTTAGTATCACATTTGGTGAATTGCAAAGTTATTCTCAGGTCATTTTATAACTTATATTTAAAGACTAATTATAAAAGAATTTATTTTTACTCAGTTGAGTATTTGGTGAATAATCTTTGGATGTAGTGAGCAAAATAAAACTGCTCAAGGTGAGGTATTAAATTAGCCAATAATTGATTATCACGTTGAATTGTAAGTAACACACCACCTTTTGGCGAGTACACGTACAAATCACAAAACTCTATATTGGTCACATACATTTGAAGCTGAACCTGTATGTAAATTGAATGCGTTGTACTCAAATATAGCCCATTTTCATCAGCTTTAATATAAACAACATTTGACTTTCTTAGATTGCGATCCCAAATAGGAATATTTCGGCAAGTATACGGGCATTTTATTTCAATCAGTCGTTTTTGCCAAAAACCATTTCCATAAACGAGGATTGCATCCGGAGAACAGCTTAACCATGGTTGTTGCAGACTTATTATAACACCAACTTTTACAATCTCTAACTTTGGATCTACTAGCTGCTTATACTCTTTTAGTGCCACATTTTCAAATTATTTTCCATAAGCCATCGCAGTATTTGTTGTAATTTTTGGATTAATCATATCTGTTACGACTTTTTCCACATCAAAACGGTGACCTTTTTAATCTGTATGCATTACTAGCTGTTATTCTCAATGTTCGTTGTGTAAACCACTCAATGATATTGGCTTGTTGGATAGTTAAAAGACTTAAATTTAATGCTGTGTTTGCATCACAACTAAGTAATTTTATTTTTATAGAATGTGTAGATTTCTTGACTAACGATAACGTCTTGACTATAAATTGTATTCATAGATTGCAATACAAAAATATCATTAACTACTTTTTTGGCTTTCTCTTCAAGGATTTTTTTGGCCTCTGTTTGAATCATTTGCAGTTTTATTCCAGCTGGTGTAATAACAATATCTTTCTTTTCTTCTAAATCTAACATTTTTCGAAGCGGTGCATTTTTAAGTGAATCTGGTATACTTGCAACTGTAAGTTGTATGGGTTTTAACTTGGCCATTTCAGCTGACAACACTGGAGGGGTAAAAAGCTTAGACATCCTTTGACCTTTATCGTACCCCAGTAACTGTTTTTGCGTAGGCTTACCCCATTGTTGAGAACGACTTGTTTTGGAAAACGCAGTTTCAGGAGAGTTGACATAATAAATACATACGTGCTTGCAGTTACCCCTTAGGCCAGCTTTACAGGTGCAAAAAGCATTACTAACCTTTGGGTTCACATCAACCTGAAAACAATAATTCAATAATTATTCTTATAAATAAATCCAAAATTTTCTTATTTTTTTTTCAATGTAATTGTAGCAAATATTTTTTAATTTTATTTTCATACGTACAGATATTTTCACGTCATAAACATTTGACACACTCGTCTGTGGCACAACTTTACCGGTTATGACAGTTCCACTATTATTAGTTTTTTCAATAACACCATACATATGGTTTGATTTAAACAAGCTTTTGCCCTTGTCATATTTAATTATTTTTTCCATTTTTTTTACATATTTTTTAATGTTATTTAATGATTATTTTGATCCCACTATCTTCGTAAATAGAACACTAGAGAGCGCTAGCTCCGACAGTAGTGCTGCATCTATATTTCACGCACGGTCCCCATAGTCTTTAAACGTTTTCGATGTGAAAACAATGCCTCGGTCCGTTATAATACGAGCTGGTACCCCAAAGATATCAATTAATAACGTATTTTGTTTTCGTACGTTTCGTTGCTTCAATCAACCTAAATTTAGTGAACCCATCAACTATAACTAATACCTGAGTATCTCCCTTTCTGCTTTTATCGAATGGTCCAACATGATCCAAGTGTTGAGTATGGAATGGTACGGGTATCTTATAATAGACGAACGGTCCACCTCTAAAAAGATGCTTAGAAAGTCAAGGTCACCGACCACGAGGAGAGGCCAGGATGAAACCTTTTGTAATCGATGCATTGAGTTACTGCGAACAAAAAACCTAAGTAACATCTTTGTGTCCGAATGGCAGGTAATTTGTTATTAACAAAAAAATTGCAAAATAAAAATTTTGCAAAAAACGCTCTGCAATTTAATTTTCTGAGGTAAATTGGGCAAAAATAAACACTTTTTGTCTCTTGACATTTTTTCGTAGAACGCTTCCTTTTCGAACTAGGGGCGATTTAAGGTCGAAAAATAAGATCCACTTCTTATTTGTGGAAGGGCGAAATGGGCGTTGACTATTATACACCTTCATTATAGCCATCCTTGTCTATCACATGGATTTCTATGGCTTACTTTATCGCTCTCACGTAACTTCTGATAGACCATCGGTACTTTCCTACACTGTATTTAGTTATTATTGAATCTACATTATTGAAGATACAGTTAAAAATATAAATCAATATATTTGTAACGTAATACATATTATTTTCCATTTAAATATGATATTCATATTATTAATCTTATAAATAATTATATGATATACATTATTTGATGAATTTGAAAATACGTATGAGTGTTAGAAATACTAAATAGTAAATATTGTAACAAGTAATGAATTAATAGCGTTTATTCGATTATATGCACGACAGCACTATATCTATATATAGCGATACGTAGGGGTGGCGCGTGGGCACTAGCGGCCGAAATTCAACTGCAAATTTAACGGGTTAAAAAAAAGGGGCGGGTTTAAAAAAAAAATACTACGTTAAAGTATAAGTCCCGAAGATCATTTTGCGCTTTTGAACGTTCCGAAAGCTTTGGTAGGAGCTGAGATATGAATTTTTAAAGTTGGCAACTTTTAGCCATTTTTCGACCTTAAAATCGCCCCTAGCTCGAAAAGGAAGCGTCTACGAAAAAATGTCAAGAGACAAAAAATGTTTATTTTTGCCCAATTTACCTTATTTATTAAAATTATTTGCAGAGCGTTTTTTTGCAATATTTTTATTTAGCAATTTTTTTGTTAATAACAAATTACCTGCCACTCGGACACAAAGATGTTACTTAGATTTTTTGTTCGCAATAACTCAATGCATCGATCACAAAAGGTTTCATCCTGGCCTCTCCTCGTGGTCGGTGACCTTGATTTTCTAAGCATCTTTTTAGGGGTGGACCGTTCGTCTATAAATGGGACGTAATTCTCCTGACTTTTTGCCAGCTCGCGCTTTATTATATAAACAATTTAAACAGGCTCTAACAAATGTTTTACTTAACGTTTCATACCAGAAAAATAATAATTTTCTTTAATTTTCATTAAAGTTTTATCAACTCCAAAGTGACCTATGTCATCGTGGCAAAGTTTGCATATTTGCCACCGATTCAGTCGAGGGACTAACCATTTTTTTGAACAGTTTCTAATTTTCGATATACTTTTCCATCTTTTAATTCATTCAATTTAAAATAATGTTTATTCGCCGGACAATTGTCTCCGCTTAACAAAATATTTCTTATTTCACATATGTTTTCATCTTGTAATTGTATTAACATTAACCATTCATCTTCTGTTATATTAATATTGCTTAATGCTACTTTAGGTGGATTTTGACTGAGACAGTCGACATGATTAATTTTAAGGCCGGGACGGTATTTAACCTCAAAATCTTAATCTTGAAGTTCAAACCACCACCGCGCTACTCTGGAAGAATATCCTTCTTATCAACTGTATTTCTAATTGCTCTACAATCCGCCACAAGAGTAAATCGTATCCCAACTAGATACACTCTAAAACTTCGAAAATAATCTCGAACAGCCAAAGTTTCTAATTGACAAAAATGATAATTTTTTCTACCGGGGTGGTTTGACAACTGAAATAAACTATCGCATGTCTTTTCCCTGTCTCACTATCAATTTGAAACAAAATGCCAGCTATACCTACTTTACTCCCATCCGTATGCACTTCAGTTTTCCAGTCAGGATTAAATATTTTTTTTAGAATTGGTCTATTTACTAACAATTCTTTCAATTTGTTTATAGTTTCGATTTGTTCTGTCTCAAATCTCCAATTTTCTTTTGAGAAGACGTATTAAGGGTTCAAAGTATCCGACCAAACCCAGAAACTGACGCAACTGTGTAATATTCTGTGCAGCTGGCATATTTTTAACAGCTATTATCTTTTGTAAACCCGGTCTAACTAACTAACTACGTAAGCACCGAATCAGTGCCGCAGGTGACCGAAACAGTCTACCCGCCAAGGCAAATTGCTCTGTCCAGAACAAAGTATCAGGAGTTTAACCTTCAATCAGAAGTTTAACCTGCAATGTTCTGTACCCTACCTTACAGTGTTTATTTCTCTTCCGCATATCGTATCCATGGTCTCATATTATCTGAACCTGCGATTCCTTTATAGATGATATGAGAGCGTAGTGTCCCAGGTATGTCTCTAACTTCAGACCTGTCGTTGCCCAACGTTTTGGTTACTCTGAATGGCCCTCGTTCAGTTGCTGCCGGTATTTGGATCAGTCGTATCCTTCCCCATTCGTCGGTCCAATAATGCGATTCCTACCAAAGCGATGTTTTTGTGCTTCCTGATGTTCAGCGGCTGGTGCAGTCATATGGTCTCGAATGGCAGTCACATCTAGGAATTGAACTTCGAGTGGTAGCAATGCGGAATCCCAAGAGAGCCTCACTAGGAGTCACTCCAATGGATTTGTTTATGGCACCGTTGATACCTAGTTGTAAGTTTGTAAGTCTTTGTTCCATACCATATCCATTACGTAGAGCAGAAAAATCAAGCAAGCATTTGACAACCTGAAATCAGTCCTTGCATGCTGCCTGCGACTATACGAATACATTGCATATGGAAATATTCAAGAATACGCGTGTATAACAACAATAGCAAAACAAATACACATTGAATAACATATCCAGGTGACTACCGCCAGAGCAAAATTCCGCCCTCAACCAGAACAAACTATCAGAGATTTAACCAGCAATGTTCCGTGCTGTAAAACCTAATTATAATAAGATAATAACAATAAAATAATAGTAATAATAGTAATAATAGTAAAACATATTTAATAAAATTAAAATAAAAAAAATTAAAGAAAACTCTTTAGGTGACCAAATTCCAGTCTACCTGACCAGAGCAAATACCACTCTGCCAGAGCAATACTCCGCTCTTCAATAAATTAACCACTACCTTTCTTGTAGCTTGAGATTCGGGTCAGCGGATCTTCGAGGTCGAGTCGTTACAGACTCCGTTGTTGTTAAACAAATCGACATGTTAATCTTTTTAACCGAACCCACTGCAGACAAATTTGTGGCGATACAGCAACTGTAGTCATTAAAAAGTTTCAAAAGTGCCGCTATCACATTAGCGTCACTAATTCCGATGTTGACGACTAATTGAGTTTATCGAGTTGACAGTTTGTTTGCCATAACATAAAGAAAACCAAAAGATTTTCCGTTTTATCTTTTAATTCAGTAAACTTTGGTCCTATAAGGACTTCTACATTCATGACGCATTCTTTTACAACTTAAAATTGTATTATTTTGTTAATACTATCAATTTCGAGCAACGACCTTGGGCTTTATATGCATACCACCCAACATAGTCCAGCAAATTAGGCATATGGAATTCCCGACTATTTCCTGTTTTTTTTCCAGGGTTTCAACGAATAATTGCATAGCGTTATAAATAACTCGCTGAGCTATAAGAGAGTCTTCTTTCAAATTTTCTACAAGAATAAAATTAACTGAAAATCCGATAGGAAATACTTTAGGAAAAATGGTTATTTGAACTATGTACAAACATTAGGAAAAATGTTATATCTTGATCATCACTATACGTTGTTCCCAATATCGTTGCCATGAATTTACCGGACATTCTGTATCTATATCAGTTAGTGTAGGATAAAAATATTAAATCAAACAGATTTCCATGCTAACTGTTATCACTTTTGTTATATAGAGGTAATTGAGAATATCAATTTCATTAGCATTTAATCCTTTAGCGCTTTCATACCTAGGAACTTCTTAAGAGTTTAGATCTTTTTATCGGTTATACTTTTGGCCATCTTCAGAATTCTTGTTTTCCTGCCCATTATAAAATATAGTGTTCCACAAAAACGTATAAATGCATTAGATGTTACATCGTATCACTTTTAGTTATTTAATTTTTTCATAAATTGTACTCTTCTTACCTTTTTTGTGATTATTAGTTAAACCATTAATTCATGTTTTACTAGGATGAATGTGACGCACATGATTTTCCATATGGTCTTAAAGATGATAAGGTAAACTGCGCGAAATAACCGACTAATAAGCAGCTACTGAACAGGACATCAACTATTTACAGGAGAAAGCAGTGTTGCCAAATGTTGAAAATAACAATTGGATAGGTTAATATCGTCCCTGTCTACGATAGCTATATCATGTTCAAAACAAAAGTAGTAGAACTATTTTTGCGTCTCAAAAATTTGATGTCGCAATTTAGATCCTTTTTTAAAACGTATCCTATGTAATAAATGCTTGTTGTTTTTGTACAAATTCTCACTACAACAAAATCATTGATTTTAACGACAGTTCTCATCAACAACAATAGGAGACTCGTCAACTGATGAATCCATAATAGAATCTACAAGTTCAAAAGATTCATCATCGGTGTCGCTCTCAGATCTTTCCTCAATTTTTTGAAGAACTTTACGTTTAGTTATTGTCGATGATTTTAAGTAATTTTTTCTCATCTTTTCTTTTTTTTCTTTCTAATTTCCCCCATTGAAGGTGTAGCCGAGCATATTTTTGATTTGCATTCCCTCCTTTTTTTCTTTTGAAATTTGAGTTTTAAATTATTCTACTCGTAATTCATGTTTTTGCATTTCTAACTTTATTAAATTTGGATAATGCTGCCTCTGGTATTGAGCAATTTCTAATCTTTCATCTAATAGTTTATTATATTTTTGTGACAGCTCTGAAGTTGTTAAATATTTAACGATAATCCTGGGTCTTCTTCTAGATAATGAAGCCTCAGATAATCGATGAGGAGTATTTTGGAAAAGGTAAATACATACTTGTAAAATTTATTTCAAGTAATACTCAGATATTTAGTTTCAAAAAAAGTATATGTCAATAATACCTACACTTATTCTTACCGAAGTAGAAGGTGCCTCGCGTGGTCTAATCTTCAATTTTGTAACGTTTCCAATTTTTTTGTAATCCTGACTGTTGATCAGGTTTATTGAATCGTAAAATAATGTGTTCTTATCATCTAACCTAAAGACAAAAGAAGTATATTTACTTACGTAACAACGAAACCTACATTTTTCTCTTTCGGAAACGTCTCGGACTGTTTTTCCTTATCTTCAGTCATTTGCACTAAAGTTGTTACATTTTCTTCATCAGTCTCGTAGATAATTTCGATGTTATCATCAAAGACTCCTTAGTTGAAGTGGATGATAAAATAGGTTGTGGGTGATTAGAGACTTGTTCTATAGCATCTCCATCAAAATGATTCTCCAAACCATTTATAACCTTATCCCATACTATTGATAATAACAAATCATCACCAGATGCATAATTCCCTTTAATGTTTAGCAATCCACCACCAGTTTTATAAAGTACTCTTTTTTCGAATGCAACTGACCTTCTTAACAGTTTCTTCCTTTTATCATATCACCTTTTCAGACATTCCACATCTCTGAGACAAGATGGTCCAGAACTATTATATCGTTGAGCAATATTTTTCCATGCTTCATTCTTCTTTCTGGAAGTTACCGCATCTGTTTTTCCATTTTCGACGATATGTTTATATTTAAAAACAATATTTAACAACAAAGCTTTGTCCTTATTCGTAAAATTTGCTGATCTGTGTTTCTTATCAGCAGAATCAGCATAATCCATCTCGAAAAGCACACAAGAAAAATATTTTTTAATAGATGTGATCACAAAAAAAAGAGATGTGACTTTTAACATTTTCTTTTATATCCGAACTGTTCACAAGAGATATATCTTCGATGACCGGGAAAACAAACCCGTTGGCAACTTTCTTTGAAAATCTCTAAATCCTCATTTTTTATTACAACACCAATAAAATTTTTGCATATTTTCTTGGTTGTAAATTCAACCATAGCAAACATGTCTGGTTTCAATTGGTCCACTTCATGATTTTCAGTCTCTAATTCTTTTATGGTTTTTTCATCTTCTGTAATTCTCGCTGTCTGATTCAATATTACTGTTGTATGTATTTGTGATTTCAGCAGGTAATGATGAAGTCATCCTAGCCTTTGCAGGGTGGATACCATCGACATTTATCATTTTCTTTTTTCCTCGTTTAATGGATTTGTCTTTATCAGGGCTACTTTGATCTTTTAAAAAATTCAAGAAGGCATCATTAATATCATTGTGAACTTTTGCTTTATATCTGATCAGGCAACATAACATATTTTCACACGCGCCATTTATTCCATGGCTAGAAATTGGCCTCAATGATTTGGGATCGAGGAGGATTATCCCTCTTTATTATCTTTGATATTGAGTGCTTATCTACAAATGAAGATAATAAAATAACATATTTGTTATTCTTCCATATAATGGATGAAATGTCAACCCCAACGACACATATTCCTGGTACCAGGAGGTTCAACTTTGATTGTTTGTTCTGTAGATAATTTACTATTGAGAATACGGTTTCTTGGAACGGTTCCCAATGAATAAATGACTTCTTTAGCAATGTGCGTCATTAGTAGTATGCTGGTGTAATAATTATAATGGTAGAGCCGGTAATCTTGTTTACGAGGAATATCTTGATTTTGATTTTTAACCAATGAACTGGTTCCCCTTGATTATCTTTTTTATTATAGTATTGTAACGAAGTGATTTTCCAACACCCACATTTGTGTTATTTTTATTTTATTAATAAATATGATTTACCGCACCGTCATTATTTTTGGCATTTCAAACGCCGTCCGTCACCGCACAGCGTCAAGCCGATGGCCTGAAAATTCACACCGCGTACGCCAGTCTTCGACCTGCCAGCGAAGGAAGCAGTCGTGCCGATCTCCAGCCTGCCGTCTAGCCAGCGATACGTCACCGCCTGAGTAAGAATTTTACAAGTCCCGCCTAGGCGAACTACGCAGCCGCTACCGAAACCTCGCCAGGGCTTAGGAATTAAGCCACCGTCAGATAAACAGTTCACCACGAGGCATCGTAGAGTCCAGTCGAGCCGTCAGCCGTTCCAAGTAAGATCTACGTCACCAGTAAGAATTTGGTAAGAATTTCACTCCTGTCTGAGGAAAACTGCCTGAGGAAAACTGCGCAGCCGCCAGGATCCGCCGTACGAATACAGCAAACAAGCTGCCGTCCGAGATTCAGTCCCTCACGAGCCACCGAAGCGACCAGTCGAGCCTGAGAACAACTCCAGCAAGCCGAGACGTCACCGCGGGAAGTAGGTAAAATTTTACAAGTCCAGCCTGACAGCACCGCGCAGCCGCCCGTTCCCAGACAAGGAACTTAGGAAAGAAGCTGAATTTGGAAATTCAGTTCCCTGCTAGCCGCCGTCGCAACCAGTCGAGCCGTTCCAGCACCAACTACGTCACCAATAGGAATTGGTGAGATTCTGCTAAGTCCAGCCTGGCAGAACCGCGCAGCCGCCAGACACCACTCCATCTCCTGTCATCACCAGAGGCCGTCCAATCCGACCATCAAGGAAGTAAGTTAGGTTCCGCGCATCTCGAACGCGCAAGTCTCTTGAGGTGACAAGAGACCTGGCGAGGTATTTGTACTGCAGAATTAGTTCCGTTCTACCGCTCCTACAGTACAGACGTGTCGAGGGAAGGAAGTAAGTTAAAGGTTTAGGGAATATAGAGATGGTAGCCAAGCCTGTAGTGTATATATAGCTTTTAGCTTTTGCTAGCTTTGTTGCTTCCTCACCCCGCCCCCTGGTATCTGCACGCCGTCATATTCACGCTTGTTTTACTAGTGCCGCTAATTCTGTATGCATTGCTTTCGTCAGGTCACCGTTATTTCACCATTCTTCGTAGTAACCCCCTGTATATAACCATAGCCATTTGCCACCGTTTAGCAATAGATGTAGAGTAACATAGTGTAAATAGGTAGAATTGGACTAAATAAATGAAAATATATACCAACTGTGTGACTTTTATTCCTGTGTGAAGTCTAACTCTCTCTCGATCCTCTGGGCGTACCGTGTCTTCACTGCAGCCGCCCGCGTAGTGGTGTTTCTGCACTTTAAACAGAAACTGGCGCCCGAGGAAACTACCGCCGCTCAGGCGTCATAGTGACTAACGACGAAAATACCAACCAAGCACGTCACAGTATTTGCAAGGGCTTTTAGATCGTAAAAATCCGGGTAATTCAATTCTTTAACATTGTAAACGCTGCTATATTTGTTTTTCAGTCATGTAGATCTTGCCAATATAAAAACGTTGAAGAAAATCGTTTATGGTATAATTCAATACTTTTTCGCTCTCTCAATTGCACTATGCATTGCGTCCACCTCATGTATGAATGACCCTTTTCCATGAAAAATGCAGATGAGTATTTTGAACATGCAAAAAAAGCTCAGCGATAAATTGGTTGCGGATCTGTCCACCACATGTATCAGAACAAACTAATTTCCTTAACATTTTTTGAAATTTCCTAATACAATTAAGTAGGGCGGTGCCTATTTCGCAGCTGCCCCTTTGGCCATTCAGTTCACAAGTGTTCAGTCAGTCCAGTTCACTTCTTTATCATTACTTTTTGCAGCATTGGCTTCATCAGGCCGCTTAAGGTAGTCTTTTTCCGATAGAAATTTATTTTTATATATTTTTTGCAAACAGGCTTAAAAATAGCCAGGTTGTAGTAATTTATGCCGAATATTCTTCGGTAAGTTATTTCTGATACGTAAGTACTTTTCGTTACTCCTAGAGCACTCTTCAACATATAGTTCATACATCTTCGCTATTATTAGAGAGGGGTCCAGATATTGACGCTGGCTTGATTTTAAATAAAAAAAAGAACCAAGACAAAGTCACCCTTGTCGATAGAACTTACTATACTATTTACCTAAGAAAATGAGGCCGTATTTGTTGAGAAATTTGATCCAAAGCCATGTTGACAACTGCCTAGCAATTTTTGTTTATCTATGAAACTAGAAGTGTGATTGTGATAAATTTTTTCAAATAATTTACAAGAACTAGACAACCAAGCTATGATTTTCAATGCAATCGATGTCCCCTTTCTTATATAATGGGATAACATTGGCAAATTTAAAAGCTTTTGAGAAAATTCCAGTTTTAATCGACAAATCAAAATGTGACATAATGGATTGACAAGAAATCGAGAAATATATTTTATCACCTTATTGGGAATGCCATCTGGTCCACTCGAGGATTTATTTTGCATTAGCTTGAGACAACTTTCAGTTTCCAATGGAGTGGTGTCATAGAAAAACATTGAAAATGAGCATTCCACTCCAGTCGAGCAATTTTCATAAGCCATTCATCAATTCTTACTACACAGGAAATATTTCCACAAAGTTTGTACATACTTCTTTGCTTGGCTGGTGAAACGATCTTTCTGGAAGTTGATGCTGAAGGCAGTAATTCTGGTGTCGATGGAGGTGTACTGAACAAATCTATAGAAAAAATATATTGTGGTATATTATTACTTCCCCAAGTAAAAGTTGTTGGGATTTTATATTAAGATATCTTACCAAATTTGAAACAAATTGTAGTGTAAACATACTTTCCACAATCTGTCCTTGTGTATTTTTTGGGAAATCTTGAAGCCCTTGCTTTGAAGTACTCTCGAAGTCTACAGAGCCTGTAGAATAAAAATCATAATGTGAATAGACTCCATAGAAAATATTCCAATTATAACAAAAAAAATTCCACACCAGAGCATATTTTAAGATTTTCATTGGTATGTACCTACTTATAATTAAGTAGAAAATATATAATAACCATAAAAATAATTAATCCACACATGTTATAAAGTGCGTATAGTACTGTGCGATTAAAACTCAAATACAGACAGAATAGCTTTTAACAAATAAAAATAAAACCCCTTTAGACACTTACCAACAGTAATCAAGGTAGGTAAAAGCACAGACTGTGATAAAACTGCTAAAAGTAGAGGTGGAACAGCATATTTTTTAAGTGTTGATTTAGACCATCTCCCTCCTATGTAGAGGAGAGGTGGGTAAAACGGGATAGCCAGTGTTTATCGCTTGATTTAATCAATGAAATGAAGTAAGAGAATAGAATAGATATCCACGGATAAATGAAGTTTGAAATACTTACATAAGGTTTTTTTAAAAAATATGTAAAATATCCAGTTTTGTCCAACCGGTTGGATAAAACGGGATGCACTATGGATTATGCGAAAAATAAGTGACACTAAATATGGAAAAGCTGAAATTTATTTAAACTTTAAAGTTAAACAAAAGCAGAGTCAGACTTCGAATTTGAGTAAAATTCTGTGCAGAATATGCAAGTTATGTCCGGAATGTCATCATCTGAACTGGAACTCCTATTTTCCACTGTTGGTCGTCCTCTCTGTTTTNTTTTGCAGCATTGGCTTCATCAGGCCGCTTAAGGTAGTCTTTTTCCGATAGAAATTTATTTTTATATATTTTTTGCAAACAGGCTTAAAAATAGCCAGGTTGTAGTAATTTATGCCGAATATTCTTCGGTAAGTTATTTCTGATACGTAAGTACTTTTCGTTACTCCTAGAGCACTCTTCAACATATAGTTCATACATCTTCGCTATTATTAGAGAGGGGTCCAGATATTGACGCTGGCTTGATTTTAAATAAAAAAAAGAACCAAGACAAAGTCACCCTTGTCGATAGAACTTACTATACTATTTACCTAAGAAAATGAGGCCGTATTTGTTGAGAAATTTGATCCAAAGCCATGTTGACAACTGCCTAGCAATTTTTGTTTATCTATGAAACTAGAAGTGTGATTGTGATAAATTTTTTCAAATAATTTACAAGAACTAGACAACCAAGCTATGATTTTCAATGCAATCGATGTCCCCTTTCTTATATAATGGGATAACATTGGCAAATTTAAAAGCTTTTGAGAAAATTCCAGTTTTAATCGACAAATCAAAATGTGACATAATGGATTGACAAGAAATCGAGAAATATATTTTATCACCTTATTGGGAATGCCATCTGGTCCACTCGAGGATTTATTTTGCATTAGCTTGAGACAACTTTCAGTTTCCAATGGAGTGGTGTCATAGAAAAACATTGAAAATGAGCATTCCACTCCAGTCGAGCAATTTTCATAAGCCATTCATCAATTCTTACTACACAGGAAATATTTCCACAAAGTTTGTACATACTTCTTTGCTTGGCTGGTGAAACGATCTTTCTGGAAGTTGATGCTGAAGGCAGTAATTCTGGTGTCGATGGAGGTGTACTGAACAAATCTATAGAAAAAATATATTGTGGTATATTATTACTTCCCCAAGTAAAAGTTGTTGGGATTTTATATTAAGATATCTTACCAAATTTGAAACAAATTGTAGTGTAAACATACTTTCCACAATCTGTCCTTGTGTATTTTTTGGGAAATCTTGAAGCCCTTGCTTTGAAGTACTCTCGAAGTCTACAGAGCCTGTAGAATAAAAATCATAATGTGAATAGACTCCATAGAAAATATTCCAATTATAACAAAAAAAATTCCACACCAGAGCATATTTTAAGATTTTCATTGGTATGTACCTACTTATAATTAAGTAGAAAATATATAATAACCATAAAAATAATTAATCCACACATGTTATAAAGTGCGTATAGTACTGTGCGATTAAAACTCAAATACAGACAGAATAGCTTTTAACAAATAAAAATCTAACCACAATAGACACTTACCAACAGTAATCAAGGTAGGTAAAAGCACAGACTGTGATAAAACTGCTAAAAGTAGAGGTGGAACAGCATATTTTTTAAGTGTTGATTTAGACCATCTCCCTCCTATGTAGAGGAGAGGTGGGTAAAACGGGATAGCCAGTGTTTATCGCTTGATTTAATCAATGAAATGAAGTAAGAGAATAGAATAGATATCCACGGATAAATGAAGTTTGAAATACTTACATAAGGTTTTTTTAAAAAATATGTAAAATATCCAGTTTTGTCCAACCGGTTGGATAAAACGGGATGCACTATGGATTATGCGAAAAATAAGTGACACTAAATATGGAAAAGCTGAAATTTATTTAAACTTTAAAGTTAAACAAAAGCAGAGTCAGACTTCGAATTTGAGTAAAATTCTGTGCAGAATATGCAAGTTATGTCCGGAATGTCATCATCTGAACTGGAACTCCTATTTTCCACTGTTGGTCGTCCTCTCTGTTTTTAGTTTAATTATTTTTTATTTTTGGGTTATTTGTTTGGGGTATTTAGGTTTTGTTACTTGACTGTTCGTTTCCAATGTTATTATTTTTTTTATTAATTTTTCCCTCGGTAAACAATTTTCCATGTCCTTCGATATTGAGTTTTACTTTCTTTGTAGGTCTTGAATTATTAATAACATCTTCAAGTTCCACTATTGGTATATGTTGTATATGGTGTCGATGTTAGAATCGCAGTTTTGCCTTTTCTTCTGTTATTATAATTGTTTCGTTCGGCATGGAGAAGTGGAATTATGTGTTCTGGTGTAACTGAAAATGTTTTGCTGTGCTATAGGAACATGAAGGAGTTACATTTGCGTACAATTTTTGAGTTGATATAGTCGCAGTTGTTTCTAAACTATGCCCTTCATTCTCAGGACTTAATTGTTGCATATTTCTAACTTGTTGAAAAGGAATTGTAGATTTTGGTGACGATTTCAGTGGAGAAAGTTGAAACGGATTTCTGGGACTCAAATGTTGCATATTTTTATTTAGGTTTGGTGGAACTGTAGGTTGTAGTGTTGTTAGCGGAGAGAGTTAATTTGTGGTAATGTTATTTTTCTGATCTTGATTGTGTGCCTCTGTGGGCCTGATAGTAGTTTCAGCTGGTTCATACATCCAGTCAGGAAAGATCTCTGGATTGAGCGGATGAATGCCTGTTTCCCGGAGTCCATTAACAGCAGTTTGAACACTTGCAGCCTTCATATATGCAGTTCCAAAAAGTTTGCCTATTTGAACTATAGTAACAGGTCTACTTGGATGTTGTTGCATGCATCTTTGGACCTCTGAACCGTAATATGTGCTCAGCGGTGCCATGAAACTAATATGCAACCGGTGGGTTGTATGCGGAGGAAAAAAACAAAGCAGTACAACACCTTTTTCTCTAACTTTGTCTATTACGTCAAGGTTTTTGGTGTGGGTGGTATGTCCGTCTAACAGCAAAAGAACGGCATGTTCCTTGGAGGGCTTCGAAAATGAAATAAATTGATCGAACCAACTTAAAAATATTATTTTTTGCATCCAACCTGATGGATGATAGTGTGCTGTACTGCCAGGGGGAACATCATCCAGAAGTTCTGGTTTTACTCTGGACCTAGGAAAGATGAACATAGGCGGCATAAAAGCACCACTAACGCTCATGCAAATTTCTACCGTAACAAGCTGAAGTCAAGCAGCCAACCCGTCTCTTTCCCCTCAATGATAAGCATTTGGATTGTTTTTTTGGTACCGTCATAATTCACGTCTCGTTGACATTGTAAATACGACCTGGAGGTATTTTGTGTTTATCTAATACATCTCTTAGCAGCAAAAAATATTTTTCTACGGCAGATCTAGTAAATGAAGTTGGCGCAGGAGTTCGAAGCTTTACATTGGGATGCATTTTTTCTTATCTATGTTGAATTGATAAGTTATTGCGAAACGCCAACTGAAAAGGTAAACTTCGCAGCTCATATTTAGTGTGAAGCCAAAGATATGCGCCTCCATGGACAAAATATGCTGCACTAATTATTGCTCCTCCTGCGCCGGTGAAAAAACTGGCTTATGGCGTCCTAGCCCTTTTTTTGCTGAATCTTCTCTCCTGACAACTTTTTCTTAACTTTTTTTACTCTTGTTTTGAGTGTGATGCAAGGAACTCCAAACACTTTTAAAGCTTTAACGTACCCCATTCTTCCTTCCAGTACTTCTTCCACGGCCTGACGCATACAGTTGGCATTCCAAGACTGCATATTCGTTTTTTTTATACTTCCCCATTTAGTTTTGAAACTAAAAAAAACATCTATAAAAAATTACATTATGGGGACAATATGGGATAGTATCCCATTTACCCAACCGTTTACTATCCGATTTTACCCGACTGTGTATTATGAGACAAAAAATTATATTTTTATAATAAAAAATTATAGCTTGCTAATGATAACATCAAATATATATAAATACGTTGTAGAATCCACCTTATTTTATTTTGGAGGAAGGAATAAACAATAACGCAATAATCGAGAACGAAACGATATAACGTTACGCCATTATTTAATAAACTTGTCGTTTACGTCACCCACGATTCAAATACAGGGAACGAAATATTTGCCCCGTCAAGAGAACTGGCAGGCGATGTTAGTTTTGCTATCACCTGTGGCTGAATAAAAATTAAGGTCCCGTTTTACCAGACTATCCCGTTTTGGCTAACTCTCCCCAAAGTGTCACATACACCGTAAATGTTGAAAAACAAAACATGAAATAAAATTAGATGATCAAACGAACTTACCTAAGTGAAGTTCGATCCTAATTATATGAAGCGTCTCGGCCTCATGATCACTGTGTAGCAGAGGCGGACTGGCTAGATGAACAGGCCCGGGAAACATTCATCAAGCGGCCCGTTTTTTGAAAGTTTCAGAATTTATTTTATTTTAAATAGGCTCTTCGTGAATGATTCATTTGAAATATTTGAAAAAAGTTAGCCATAGATAATTTGATATTGTTTTAAAAATAATTAATATCACAATTTGTTTGTAGATAAAGATTAAAATCTTAAATTAAAATAATTTAGATTTTTTTAAAATGGATAAGTAGTAGTTGGAAGATATAAGAAGTTAAAGCATTATCATTTTTAATAAATGAATAATCATTAAAATATATATTTTGTATTAATCGAAAATATTGTGTTGTAGAGCTAAGTATAATCAAAATTTAATATAAAAGGAGATTTTTTTAAAAGTGTACTTTTTAAAACTAATTCATTAATTCATCATCTAATGACAAATTATTTAAAATGTCTACATTTAATGCCATTAACATAAAAGTCTCTAGTTTTTCCTGAGTCAGCGAACTTCTCAAACGATTTTTTAAAAACTTCAAAGTGCTAAACGACCTCTCACAAGCTACTTGTGTAAACGATAGAGATAATACGTATTTATATGCTACTGATGCAAAGAGAAATACGTTTGTCAATAGATTGTATCTATTTAAAATCCTGTAACAACATATGATGCAGTTTTTACATGGCTCATGTTTCTTTTTATTTTTTCCTTTATATTTCTGCTGAGTTTCATCAGTTTCATCTTCTGTGATTTTAGTCCAGACGGTATCTGTTTCAAAAAGCCATATTTGGGTGAATCGTATATCCACGGAGATTTTTGGAATGAAAATTTTTCCATGCGCATA
>NW_019416503.1:85063-99893 GCF_000390285.2 Anoplophora glabripennis | reverse complement strand
CTAAAATCAACTCTTGAAAAGATACATAATTAAATAGGAAGAAAAATATGACATTTTTCGATTTTTTTTAACATATTGTGCCGCCAAAAGTTAAGCCCATGTTTTTTTATGCGCATAGGAAAATGTTCATTTTTAGTGATATTTGAAAGCCAAAAAGCCAAAAATCTCCGTGGATATACAATTCATCCAAACCAAAACAGATACCGCCTAGTCTATTTCTTCACTTTCACTTTCATCACATTGACGTGTTTCATACTCGTCCAATGGAGTTTGTACAAGTTTTTTCCACTGGTGTGCTAAACTTGTTAATTCATCTCTTAGTTTTTGAGGAGTTATTTCTGGTTCATATATGACCAATTTCTCACACAGTTTGTTAAAAATTGAAGTTTTCAAGCCTCAGATCACGTAATTGTCGGCCAAGGTGAAGTCGACATTTCTTATTTTACTGCCCTAGGTTAATATATTCTTTTTTTTCATTTCCTTCCAAATTTTTTTCCTTGATTTTTTCGAATTTATTGCTCAAAATTTTTTCCAATTTTTGTTTTTCAAATCTTTTTTTCAATTATTTTCATATTTTTTTCAATTTTTTTTTAAATTTTTATTTCAAAAATATATTTCATCCTTCTACAGCGTGGACCGGCCCAAAATGACCGCGGCCCATCGGGAAACCTCCCGAGTTCCCGCATAGCCAATCCGCCTCTGCTGTGTAGTACCCCCGCTTCACCCCAGATGTCACCACAATTTTAAAGCCAAAAATTCCGAGTTTCCATTCTATCTACATTTACCATGGTAGTCCGACAACCCCCCGCGCTCGCAGCGTCATCCATTTCATTACTTCAAAGCTCTTGTCGCAACTAATGATCACGGGAGGGTCACTGACAGGGTGGGTGTGATCATCTCGGACGAGACGCTTCATATAATTAGGATCGAACTTCACTTAGGTAAGTTCGTTTGATCATCTAATTATATTCCGCGTCTTTTCCTCATGATCACTGTGTAGATGTTCAAAGCAGTTGCGACAACATTTCTTTCAAATTTTATTTTTTCATTACATTTTTACTTCCTACACTTTACATGAATTTACTAAAATATGACAAGTTTAATGTACTAAGTTTAATATGGTTTTAGCAAAAACATCCTTATTACATAATGGTCTATTATAAAATTTTGCAAAAGTTCCAGATTCAGCAGACCAACCCGCTGTATTGCGAATCACATCTATGTTAACACCACTTCTATTTACAGCTGAAGTAGAAGCATGCCTAGTGCTATGTGCTGTGAACACTTCTGTATCAATACCACTTGTTTTTAAGGTAGACTTTATCCAACGACCCAATGTCTGAGAAGAAGCCTCTCTATATGGTCTCTTAAAAGTTATAAATAATCTACCATTAGCATTCAGAGAGGATCGGAGAGATTTTGTTTTAGATATATAATTATACAATGTATTTACAACACAAACACTAGGATTTTCAGTAAACCTTGGTAGAACAAGTACAGGCTGTACCCTCCCCTTATTAGAAGTCTTTAACCTATCTGTAATCATAATCTCTATTCCTGAGGAGGTCTTAGATATATTTTCAATTTGAATTGATGCTAAGGTCTAATTCTATGTGCAGTTACAAGAGCTAAAAGAGATACCAGTTTATATGTAATTTTAACTAAATTTAGGTCCTCGTTAGGGTAAAATTTTTCCAAATATTTCAACACTATTGAACGATTCCAACCTAGGGGCTGAAGGCCGAAGATTTTGTACCCCCTTTAGAAATCTTTTAATTCTGTAATCATTACCTACACTTGGCGACATTATTAACGATAAACTTGATCTAATGTTATTTAATGTTCAATATGAAGCTTCTTTTTCAAAGACTTCTGTTAAGAATTGCAAAATGACAGGAATTGAACTATTGAAAAAATTATTTTTTGTTGTTTTACAAAAGGACCACCACGCCTTAAAACTCTGATCATATTGTTTAAGCGTTGAAGCTGATATGGAAGAGACAAAAATGTTAATGGATGAGACTGGTAACTCTTTCTGCCTCAAGGCCCTTTCTAGCCAACACCTGCCACCAGGGTAAGACTCCTCCATAGGGGATGTGGATTCCTATTAAAAGATAACAATTTTTTATCTGGTAAAAACATTAAGGGCTTAGATTTCAATAATGTTAAAAATAAAGGAAACCATGGTTGAGAAGTCCAAAATGGCACAACTATGATGCCCTGAGCACCTTCCCTTCCTATTTTCCTCAGCATAGGTAAATCTAAAGAAAATGGAGGGAAAGCGTAAAAATAAAACCCTGTCCAGTTAATTGTAAAGGCATCTATGACTGTGCAACCTGGATCTCTCTTCCAGGAAGCATATTTCTTACATTTTGCATTGATCCTAGAAGCAAACAAGTCAAAGTCAGGCTGGCCCCATTTTAAAACAATTCTCTTAAAAACTTCCTGATTTAACTGATATTCTACTTCAGAGCATATTCGTCTAGATTCAAAGTCAGCCTCAATATTATCTGAAGATTTAATGTAAGAAGCAAAGATCAAGATATTTCTAGATTCACAAAATTGCCATATTTTCCTTGTTAATCTATTCAATTTTTGAAAACGAATTCCTCCCATGCGGTTCACATAAGAAACAGCAGTGGTATTGTCCACTCTCAACAAAATGTTAACATTATTCAATTTTTTAGCATAACATTTTAAGCCAAAAAGGACTGCTAATAATTCTAAATAGTTAATATGATATGTTTTCTCTATATCAGACCATTGACCTGAAGCTCTTTGATTGTCACAAAATATACCCCAACCTGAGTTTGAGGCATCTGAGAATATTTCTAATTGAAAGTTATCTCTTGCAATAGTATTTTTTCCATTCATTATTTTCGTCAACCACCATACTATATCACTCTGTATAAAATCTGGAATATCAATTTTGTTGTCGTAATTACCCCCCGATCTCAGTAACGCTAAGAATTTAGCTCTTTCAAATGTTTTTGTGTAAAGCCAACTATATCGAATAGCTGGACACACAGATACTAAGGTTCCCACAATATGAGCAAATTTTCTAATTGTGCATGATTTTCAAGTAAGTAAATCTTGTAACATTCTGTAAATTTTATTACGCTTATCGCCTGGAAGGCTTATAGACATACTACTAGAATCTAAAATAAACCCTAAAAATTTACAGTTGGTGGTAGGAGTTAACTGACTCTTTCTATAATTTATTACAAAACCTAAAGATGTCAATATTTCGATAGATCGGTTAATATTTTTCATACAACTATCAAAAGAATCACCCAATAATAAAAAATCATCTAGATATACAACTGAAAGAAAACCTCTTTCCCTTAAAAACGAAAAAACTGGTTTCATAAGTTTTGTGTATACATAAGGAGCTGATGTTAACCCAAAAGGAAGACAGTTAAACTCGTATAACTCATCATTATAACGAAAACGTAAGTATTTTCTACAGCCTTTATCAACCCTTATCAAAAAATATGCATCCTGTATATCAATAGAAGCCATAAAACAGTTTGGAAACAGTAATTTACATGCAGTATTTATATTCTCTAATTTAAAATGCTGAACACTTACAAAAGTGTTAAGCTTTTTTAAATTTAAAGATTAATCTGACTTTCCCACTAGGCTTAGGTACTAAAAATTTTTTTTAAATAAATTGCCCCGAACAAGGTCTACACTTCTTAATTACTCCAATTCTGATTAATCTAGCCAACTCGGCACTAATAAAAAACCTTTTCTTAATGGACCAGTTCTGCAATCTTGGTTCCGAATTTTGTATAGCTGGCTTCTGAAAGGGTATTATATACCCCTTGACCCATGACAAAATTACTGGATCTTTCGTAATGGCTTTCCAGGCATCCAAAAACAAAGAGCATCTACCTGCCCTGAAACCTACCTTCCTTATCTGGTCACCTTCCTGCTCCTGCCCTGGTTGTTCCTCGGAAGCATCTTGTAATTGAAAAATTTCTTGTCGCTCCTGCGAGTAAGATATTTCCGGCCGTCCAAGTGGCTTCCCACTACCCTGTACTTGGACGGCCTCGAGTTTCCCGAATTCCTATAAGGAGTGCTTTTGTATTTCCCAGGTTTCTCAATTATTTTGAGATCTTTTCCATACTGTTCGATAGCCTTTGCCGCCTTCACTCGTTCACCGAGATCTGCTCCAAAGAGCCAACCATCAACAACTACATCCGACAGAGATTTAGTAACATCCTTTTTAAGTTGAAGGCTGATAATATTCCTTCTAGTTTGAGATTCTTGGTGATAAACATCGGCTAAAAGTCTTGCAGAGTCACTTAAATATTCAATCAGTTTCAGTTGCTGCTCCTCCCCCTCCTCCTTTCTTTCCAACAAAATATTTATTGCTCTGCCTAGAGCACAGAGACTAGCTCCTACCTGAGACTGCACCTGTGCTAATCTTTCGTCTCTGAGTCGAGCTGCTTCGTTTACAGCAGCCCTGACTTCTAGATTCTGCTTAGGAGAAGCCATGAGGATACAATTTTTTGGTGGAGGATATTTTCTAATTATACTCCCTTTTACATCATCTTCCATGCCACTTCTTAAAATGTTTTCCCATCTAACAGCTAAATCCTGATGTAAATTGTCCCCAAAAGGTTCGTTTGTAGACTTCTCGTTACCCAGAAGTTTTAAGACATTTTCGTCCAAGGGAACAACTTCTAAAGCTAATGGGTCTTCAGCACATTGAATTCTCGACCGACATATTCCCTATAAATCAAGAAAAGAAACTTAGTGTTTTCTTAAAAAGGGATTCGAATTCTGATATTAATTAATAACTGTTTCTTTGCATCCTACACAGGAAACTGATTCATATTTTTATCAGTACCGCATACAGCAACAATAAAATTCTCATATCCACACAGATATGTTAGCTCATAGACTTATAAGCTAAAAAACAGTTGCAGATCTCCTTGCCATTACATTCATACCCCCACAGGTATGCAACCATCAATTATATGATGTCAATTTTTGTAGAATAGTAGATCAAACAGTGCTCTACATATTTGTCATACCTACACAGGTATGTTAACTCATAAAACTATATGAGATAATAAAACCATTACCATTTACAATCACAATTCGACATCTGCCTTCTAAAACTGAATCATTTTATTTGTAAAATTCCAACTTACCATCATCTACATGCAAAAAAGATGGAGGAGAGACCTCCGAATCAGATGATGATCTCGAATTAGAAGCCTCCCGTTCTAGCTGCCTTTCATTTGACGCGTTCAAGCGGCCATCTTTGAGCTCCTCGTATCTTCTTTTTAGTCTTCTCAAACACCTACGAAGAGCCTCCGTCTCGTCTTCTGTTGATGAACTACTAGATCTACGTCTCCGTTTTCCCATTTTGAAAAAACACCTTATTTGCTATAAGTTTCACAATTTACGATGCTCAAAATAAATTTGATGCAGTGACACCGGCACAAAGAAGAGTAATGAAATGGATGGCGCGGCGAGCGCGGGGGTTTGTCGGACTACCATGGTAAATGTAGATAGAATGGAAACTCGGAATTTTTGGCTTTAAAATTGTGGTGACATCTGGGGTGAAGCGGGGGTACTACACAGTGATCATGAGGACGAGACGCGGAATATAATTAAAATTAGTTCACCCGACAGATTTTTGACATTTGACGTAATTGCTTATCTCAATGCCCTGTTCCTTTAGTACAAATTAAAACTTTTGGGACGGGAAGACATTTCACTCCTTTGATAGAAAAACGCATTTTCTTTAGGAGAGCTATTTTAAAATCTTGAATTTAAAAGAGAATAGATTTGGTATAGTAAATTAAACCAGCAGTCTAAAAGTCTAAACTGCATGCATTACAATGTACTGTTAAAGGTTTTATCATTATTTTTTAATTTTAGAAGGTCACAACCCTAATAAACGGTCAATTTCATCCCCTAGTTGTGACACTTTTCCTTATAAACAAAATTGCATTTATTTATTAATGCCTGTACTAAAAGGTGTACTAAATATCATTTTCTTAGATTTATTAGAAAAGAACTATTTTATTACAAAAATACAAAAGAACATAGAATATTTCACAACTTAAGATTATAAATTCTCATAAAACTCATCATGGCAATCAGTAATATGTTTTTTCTTCGGTAATTCCAAAAGGTCATTTTTCTTTTTATCCGGAATTCTTATTTTATTTTTGTACACAGGCTATAATGTTAAAGGGGTCCTTTCCTTTACTGTTGTTCTAGGTGTTTTAATGGTCATTACACAAAAATCTTCTTGTGCGTAGGACGTCTTGTACAGAATTTCAAATGGATCATCTTTTTGAACTTTTATTACTTTAAAGTCATTTAACTTATCTTAGTGTAGATTTTGTATCCGTCTCGTAATAACTTAGTACTCGTATCATGTAGTTTTTATTTAATTTTTACAATACTTATACACAGATACACGCGTACTCAACATCTTTCGACAGCCATCTTATCTACATATCTAACCTGTATATAACATGACAAAAACAAAATCCCTATGCTGTCAAAATATGATTTCAACACACCCCCCATTTTGACAAACGAAAATAAAAATAAAAATGAAATTTTCTATTAAAGTTCATTTTCCTTCAATCCAACGTGTTTCTTGCATTTTCCTAAGATTGACTTGTTCACAGCTTTCGTTAGAAAGTCAGCCGTGTTGTCCTTACTTTCAATGTACTTTAAATTAATTTTATTTCTTTCTTATCTATCTCTTATGAAAAAATATTTTCTTTGAATGTGCTTCGTCCTTGAATGATAAGCACTATTGATTGACAATTTAATTGCTGCCTGGTTGTCTGCATAAATTGTTAGGTTGTTGAGTTTCTCTTCTTGGTTTAAATCAACCAAAACCTTTTTTATCCATATAAGTTCCTTAATTGTCTCTGTTAAAGACATAAATTCACTTTCGCAGCTACTTAAAGCAACAACTTCCCGTTTCTTGCACTGCCAAGTAATGGCTCCTTCTGCCAATTTGCTTACATAACCAGAAAAACCTTTTCCGTCAAAATTATTGTTCCAACTAGCATCACTATACAGGGTGTCCCATTTTAATGTCCCACCCCAAATATCTCGAAACCCGAGCAGAATGAGGAAAAATGTTTTAGACAAAAGTTATAGGGTTCGGAGGGGGACATACGATGGTGACCTTGAAAATGACCTTGAAGTCGATTTTCAAGGTCAAACGAGGGTCAACTTTGATTTTTCAAATGGAAACCCCTATTTTTTATTGCAGGATCGTATTCTACGGAAAAAAATACAAACTTTTTGCAGGAAACTTTTTTTCGAAAATGCATTTTTTTCCGAGTTTTTCACGAATTTCGTTCGTCATGTTGTTTGAAGTGTCAGATGGATCCTGGCTGGGATTCATGCATTACTCGCTGCCTGAGTCATCAATGCTCGAGAGCAGGGCAACGGAACTTATCAAATTATCAAATTTTTTAATTGTTCGGTACGATCCAATAATCAGCATTACTGCGAGAGCGAAGAGACCGAGCGAGAACGTGCCATCGCGCAACTCCCGGGCCCCTACCGCATGTTCGAAGACGCTTGAAGATTACATGAGCAGGGAGCTGCGGCAGGAGAGGCTCGCTACCCCATCTGCCCCTACCGATCGCGCTGCTGCTGGAAAATAGAAAAACAGAAAATAACACAAACTTGACAAATCAAATCAACACACATGAGACTGCTAGAGTTCTCTGAGGAGAGGAACGGGGGCGTGCGTTCCCCTCGATTTTTTGGCAGCAATTTTATCCTTGTCTTGAACTGTTCCTCTCACACCTTTGATTTTATCAGGTGAAAATTGTTTACAGCTATTCAAAATAATAGAGAAACAAACGCGCCCCCTCTTCACTTTGTCCAGACGATCCTTATGTGTGTTAATTCGGAGAGTTGAAATTTCGCTGTTCCGGATTAGTTACACAACCATCGAGTACTAGTGTTTCTAGTGAAATAATACCCCAGTCTGTCCTAGTGGTCAACAGGATCCATCTGACACTTCAAACAACATGACGAACGAAATTCGTGAAAAACTCGGAAACAAATGCATTTTCGAAAAAAAGTTTCCTGCAAAAAGTTTGTATTTTTTTCCGTAGAATACGATCCTACAATAAAAAATAGGGGTTTTCATTTGAAAAATTGAAGTTGACCCTCGTTTGACCTTGAGAATCGACTTCAAGGTCATTTTCAAGGTCACCATCGTATGTCCCCCTCCGAACCCTATAACTTTTGTCTAAAACATTTTTCCTCATTCTGCTCGGGTTTCGAGATATTTGGGGTGGGACATTAAAATGGGACACCCTGTATATTTCTAACGTTTTTCCGTCCCGCTTGTACGTTATTCCTTCTGTTATTGTCCCCTTTAAGTAACGCAAAACTTGTTTTGCTTGAATCGTTTTCTTTTGTATATTTATTGTTAAACTGGCTTAAAAATGTGGTCGCATATGTAATGTCTGGTCTCGTTCCTTGTGAAAGATAGATTAAACTTCCTATTAGCTCTTGATATGGCACATTATCTGATACTGCTGTTGTATTATTTTCTTTCACATCATTTGGTTGCATTGGCACATTTGACGTTTTGCATTCATTCATATTAAATCGTTGCAACACTTTATTTATGTACTTCTCTTGTTTTATGTGCAAAATTTTTTTCTCCTTATGTCTTTCTATTTCCCATCCAAGTAAATACTTTACCTCTCCCATAAATTTGATGTCAAATATTTTACTTAGTATATTAATCTTCTCTAATGCAGTTTCTTTTGAGTTTGTAGCCCATAAAATATCATCTACATAGAAACACGTAATCATATAGATATTGTTTTTCTTGTAAAGAAACACACAGGGAGTAGATTCTATTTCTTTAAACTCTAGTTTTTCTAATTCCTTTTTGATAGTCAAGTACCACACTCTAGCACTTTGTTTTAAACCGTAAAGTCCCTTTTTAAGTTTACACACTTTTTTGATTTTATTTTCATCTAATCCTAAAGGTATTTCCATATATATTTCCTCTTGTAGTGTACCGTTTAGATAAGCTGCAGTTACATCCGTTTGATAAAGATCAAGATCACATTCTGTAGCTATAACAAATCTCATCATAATTTTCTCCTTTTACTTGATTGAAACCTCGTGCCACCAGTCGTGCCTTGAATTTATTAATAGTACTATTTAATTAATTTAATTAATTAATTTCTACTTCTAAATTTGGTATATTAGGGTCGTAGTCAGGATCAACATCACTGGTGTTCTTTGCTCCATCATTCTTCCGATTCCAAATCATAACTAACCTCACTTTCTTCTACGTCATTTTCTGTTGCTCCTTCTCTATTTTCTATCACTGGTTCTTCTTCTTCTTCCTCTATTTCCTTCTGTACCTTTTCCTCCGTTGGGTCAAGGTTATATCTTATATCTATATAGTTGTAGTTCTCAGAAATTTTTATTAATATTCCACTACCCTTTTTATCTTCTATAACTTTTGCATCTCTTACTGTAATAACTGTGTTTCTTTCTTTACAAAAGAGCCTGTAATGCTTTGTTAGGTGACTGAATCCTAAAAATATAGCTTCTTTCGAGACAGGATCTAATTTTCTTCGGTTCTGCTTGTCTATTAAGTACTTAATAAGCTAAACTTCCAAAAATTTTAAGGTGTTTAACGTCAGGTTTCTTGCCGGTAAATTTTTCTTCTGGTGTAGTACCAACCTTTTCATATATGTTCTGTTCTTAAGATAAACGGCATAATATGCAGCCTCCGCCCAAAATTTTACAGGTAGATTTGCGTCACTCAACATGCATCTTACATCTTCTTCATTATCTTCTTGTGGATTATACAGTGCACTTTTTTCATGAATTATTCCATGTTCTTGTAAAAGGTTTTTAAAGTCATTGTTTATGAATTTACTGCCATTGTCACTTCGGACACGTTTTATTTTCTCGTTTAATTGATTTTCAACTTCAGCTTTAAACACTTTAAATTTTGAGAAAGTTTCGTCTTTAGATTTTAAAAAATACACAAATAATTTTCTGGAATAGTCATCTACAAGGATATACATATACTTTGATCCAGCTAGTGACGGTTCTTGTATGGGTCCACATAAGTCCATATGTATAAGTTCTAAAGCACTGTGTGTTTTTATTTCTTGATGACCTGTAAATGGCACTTTTGCTGATTTTCCAATGATACAGTTCTCACAGTTTGTTGTCCTCTTTGTTGTAAAATCAAGTCCATGTACTAGTCCCTCGTTTTTCATTTTGGTTAGGGTTGCTATGTTTTGATGCCCATATCTCCTATGCCACACTTCTGCACTCAATTCTGCCTTTTCTTGAACTATTAAATACAAATTATTTACTCTCTTGCCTGTCATCATTAAATCTCCATATTTTCTTCTTATTTCGCATGTTCCACTTTTAAATTTTACTATAAACCCCTTTTTCTCAAAAGTACTTATGGAAATTAAGTTTTCTGCAATATCTGGTACATTAATATATTTATAGAAGCAGTCTTTGTTGGTTATCTTAACTCGGATGGTTCCACTTCCTCTTGGTTTAATAAAAGTACCATCAGCAATTTTAACTTCCTTATTTTCAATCATATTTAGTTGGGTAAATAGAGATTTGTCATATGTCATTTGGCTTGTAGCTCCTGAATCTAGATACCATTTTATGGAGTTTATTTCATCTTCACTAGTTACATTCATTGCACTTTCTTGACAAATACTTTTCAACATTCTCGTTTTCATTCATTTTTATCGTGCTCAATTGTAGCCTTAAATCAACTTTTTTTCTTCATGTATTTGCTGCAGCTTATTCCATATTTCTTTTGCTTCGTCTAAATTTAATACTTGTTGTACCTGTTGTACTTCTAGAGAAGACAATATTATTGAGGCAGCTAGCGCACTCTTTTCTTCAAATATCTCAATTTCAGTGGGATTCTCCGGTTTTTCATTTGCTATGGTGTGCCACACCCTCTTTGCTTTTAGTAGTAGCTTAATTTGATGTTTCCATAGCTGATAGTTACTGTCATTTAATTTGATGTTTGCAGGTCCTGTTGTAATGTCCATCTTTATGGTAAACACTCAAAAAATCGGAATACAAATTTAAATTTTCTCAATCGACACAGGCTGGTGTACCTTCTTGAAAAACATCCGCCTTCTCGCGTTGTTATTCCTCGGTCTCGTACAACTCCTTGTTTTTTTTTTACTATTATTGTGGACCTGGGCCCTTTACCTGTAGATTTTGTATCCGACTCGTAATAATTTAGTACTCGTATTATGTAGTTTTTATTTAATTTTTACAATACTTATACACAGATACACGCGTACTCAACTTCTTTCGACAGCCATCTTATCTACATATCTAACCTGTATATAACATGACAAAAACAAAATCCCTATGCTGTCAAAATAAAATTTCAACACTTAGATATTATTTCTGTTGTTTAATATTCCAATGCTCTCATTTAATGCCTTCAAATCAACAAAATCCGTAAATGACATCTACTTTACAAAATACGGTGAGCCTGTTTTTTTTGGCACATTTAATTACTTTCACGTATTGTGCTGGACCAAAAATTGGGTCTCCTTTTAATGACCTTGGTGCTCGATTACCGAATGAGCAGAATCTCCTTCGTTCTGCGTGTGTCCCATGATTAAAAATTTATATGTAATGGACTTTATGTTTGTATATTTAATTAAAGATTTGATTAACATACATCGTTATTATAATGCGATTTCTTTGTTGCCCTACGCAATTGTCCGAATACAGCACAATTTCAATCTCACCATTTGGATTAGATCTTGATATTTTTTCTATGTAATTCAGAAGACAAGATACGATTTCATCGGCTCCTCTATGTCCTTGTGTTTCATCCCATAAATAACAATAACATAGATCCTCGCAACCTTTTTGTTTCATTTCGTATACCGTGAAATTGAGTTTAGACTTATAGTAAAACGTTGATGTATCTCCATTAGGACATGACATTACCGCCTGAAGATCAAAACAAACTACAACATAATTTTCACAAATATTTTGCTTTTCTTTTTGTTTTTCNCTCGCAACCTTTTTGTTTCATTTCGTATACCGTGAAATTGAGTTTAGACTTATAGTAAAACGTTGATGTATCTCCATTAGGACATGACATTACCGCCTGAAGATCAAAACAAACTACAACATAATTTTCACAAATATTTTGCTTTTCTTTTTGTTTTTCATAACGTGAGAGTTCTTTTTCTGATAGATGGGTTTCGTAGCTATCTTTCAAATTTTCTTTATCCGCCTCAGAAGAGTTTGTATATGTTGCGCAAATCGTAAACTGGGCCTTTCTGGGGGTGAAAAATGACAAGTTCAATTCACGAGTGAATATTTGATAGTAGAACAAATACTTGGCATTTGGTAGGTTATTATCCTCGCATTCTTGAACATAGTTCCTATGCAAATCTCGTATGGACTTTCCAAGTTGGATAAACTCACGAGAAGAACGAGCTCTTGTGTAGTGCAGTAATTTTTTATTTGCATTTGAGATTGCAGTTATCTTTACATGGAGATTTCATTTCTCTTGCTTTCATTATTTTGTTAGACTTTGAAGGTGACACGTACTCCTTTCCAGCATTTCTGGCTAATTTTGCAGCATTTTTTTTCCCAGTCGGCTTCCGTTTTCTAGTTTTTTTCACCTCTTCTGTAGCATGCTGTGCCCCATTTCTGCCTGGTGTAATGAAGCTCCACTGTCTGACTCTGATGAAGTTTCACTGTCTGAATCGGATGAGTAATCAGAATCCTCATTTGTATCATCAGAATTATGGAATGGGTCTTGAAGCTTCATTCTCACTATCGCTGAATAAATGATTGTTCAAATTTTCCATAGAAACAACCTCGGAAAGTTATCAATTTTTTTTTGTTACCCTGGCATCACTCAGCGGGTGCTTTTGGGCGTGGGAAGTAGTTTTATTATGGTTACTAATTAGGGTTGAGTTCTGTATAAGTGATCCAGTAATTAAGAATGCAGAAAAAAAAAATAATTAAGAGTAAATAATACAAGATATATTTTCAATATAAAAGTTATAAGAATGGGGTAGTAGAAAATATATGTATAGTATTTTCTGATGAATACACAAACGGGAATATAAAAAACCAACTTAAGTAAAACATGGCTCTTGCAAAAGGTAAGCAGACTAGGAGCGTGGAGGTGTATAATAACAAGAAAAAAAGGAACTCACACTCCGAGTCTACGAACAAATAATACATAATATATCAACGATCAACATAAAGAACAAAAATGTGATATATCAGATCTGAACTTTGTGTAGATCATTTCTCGTTGCCTGCGGTATAAAATTCACCACGCGATAATGAAATATGTAACCTTAGTAATGGACAAACACTTCAAAATAAGAGATATATGGCATTTAAAAATAAAAACAGTATTTTAACTGAGCTAGGTACGTAATAGGGTACTTATCGAGGTCCTCGGCCTGGCTTCCTGGAGAATCCTGCCTGCCCGGTACTCGAATTCTTCCCGTGACGTCAGATTCACAATTGTGGCGTCGGTAAAAAGCAATTCCGGGTTGAATCTCAAAATGTCGGCGATAAACAAATTGTTCCTCGATTAACAAAGGAAATGCCAGAGAACAAAACGCCTGCACGAGAGAGAAAAACTTATGTAGCTAATATTAACAATAATTCAAAGATGAAGCCAGTAAAATGTGTACAAAACAAAAAAGTTACGAACCCTCCACACAGGATCCTTATTGTAGAAAGGCGTTTTTCCTTTAACACCAAAGAATGTGCACTAAAAAAAATCCACCCAAAGCGAAACCAAATGTAATTGCAACTACTACCATAAGTTACATTTTCATAGTTTGAATCAATGCCCTTTTTGTGGGTAGAATTTACAAGAATTGATCAACTACATGTGCACACCTTGGTAAACTTCTAACACTAAATTCTACAATTTCTCTCTCGCCTCATGCGTAAATTTAAGTTGAACAAAAACTATGCCGATAAGACGGCTAGTTCCGCGACGCGAGAAAACGTTTAAAATTTGAATCGAAATAAATACAACTTAAAACCGACTTTTAAATCTACGTATCAACATGACTTTGAGTATCACGTAATTAACACGTCATAAATGACGTGAGAATGTCACAGCTCAGAGACGTCACCAAGTGACGTCTAAATTGACGTCACCTAATAATATCTAAATGACGTCATCTGTAACTCTAAAATGACGTCAAATAATTTATTTAAAAGGTAGTATAAAAAAACTGGTCCACAGCTTAAATATTTATTAATACTAAACAAACTTCTTATACATATAAAGCCAGCTAACTTACAATATTAAGTTCTTTGGTAAAATTGCAACAGCCAGTTAAGAATATGAAAATAAATGTAATATACAATGTAAAAATAACACTTATTAAAGTAGCAAAACAACAAATTTTCCAGTGCGGTAACCAAACAAAGAATAATATTAAATCTTTTAAATGTCTATTAAAATATTTACTTATATTGTTCACAAAAACAATATAACATTAATATATATTAATTATATATATATACATATATATATATATATATATATATATTGCCAAAGCGTTAGACGACTGTCTAAGTTAACTAACAAAATTCTAAATAAAGTCGGGTCTGCAGTCAAAGCCAAAATTTGAAGTGTACTCTTTTTTATTACTCGAGCTTTCGGAACAAAATTATTCCTACCTCAGGAGAAACTATAATGGAATATACATTGGTAACAACCACAAGTAATAATCTAATTTATACTTACAAAATTGAGATTTGAATCAAAAAATTTTTT
>NW_019416503.1:77691-82428 GCF_000390285.2 Anoplophora glabripennis | reverse complement strand
CCATAATATTCAGAGTGCAACTTATATATGGAATAAAATTCATATTCATTGACTACAAAGCTTTGTAAAAAAATATCAGTTCTAATGTAAAAATTGACCAGATTTTTTTTACAAAATTATGTAGTCAATGACATGAATTTCATTTCATGTAAGTTACACACAATAATGGTATAAAAGATTGACTTTTTTAGTAGGTATATCCATTAAGAGGCTATTATTGTTTTCACTTTTTAAACAATGACTAAAAAATGCATAAGCAGTTGTTTTTTAAATGCATGTACTTAAATTTATTCTGTTATAAATAGGAAAAGAAGATAATTACTAGTAATTAATAGTGATTACTGTGATACAAAATAGACATATACTTACCTTTCCCCTCTTTATGAAAAATATTGTTAGATACATTTGTTTCAAACTATATTGGTTCTCATCAGTACGATGCATGTACTACTGATTATTATTTTCTGCGAAAATTTAAATACTGATATTGTTGGGATTATGGGTAGAACTAAAACACTTTAATAATTAAAAGATATTGTTTATTCACTTATTGAGAGAGCACATCTATTCGGTATCAAATCAGATTAAAAACTAAAAGTCTTTTCCAAGCTCAGTGACAATATACCTCCGTATGTTTATAAGCATTTTAATTTATGACTTAGGGGTCGTTGGGCTTTCGAGAGAGAAAATAAACAAATTACAAGTAGGCATTAGTATCTAAGGATGGGAATGTTTTGTTTACGTAACTTGAGTATCTTTCAACACTCCCCTTCAAAAACAAGCCCTATAATACTACAAGAACAATAATAATAATTAATGTGAAGTCTAACAATATCTTTAGTTAATTTTTATTTATTAATTAATTCTGGGGGTAATCTTATATTTATTATGGTCCAACATTCATTGCTTGAGATTTGGGAAAAACCCCAGAAAAATAACCAAATCCGACCATTTTAACGATTATTTAGTATCAATCCTAACTTAAATATTATTGCTTGAAATTTCTCGGCAGGAACTTGTTTTGTAAAGATGTCTGCCAATTGTTCACCTGTAGAAATATATTTTAGAGTTATTGTTTTCATTTCAACTTGTTCACGGGTAAAATGATACTTTATGTCTATATGTTTTGACCGTTTATGGTATACAGGATTATTTGCAATTGCAATACTGCTATTGTTGTCTTCAAATAAAATAATTGGCTTCGATATTTCTAGTTTTATACTAGTTAACAGTGATTTTAACCACAAAGCTTCACGTACTGCTTCATACATAGCCATATATTCAGCTTCAGTTGATGAAGCTGCTACTGAAGTTTGCCTTTTTGTGTTCCAGCAAATTAGACAACTTTGAAATAATTTAAAAATATAGCCTGTAGTACTTCTCCGGTCAATTTCATTATTTCCCCAATCAGCATCAACATAACCTGTCAATATTTCATTGTAATCAGTTCTTTTATAAGTTAGTTTGAGCTCAATAGTACCTTTAATATACCTTAGAACTCGCTTAAGATATTGCCATAACAATTTATTGTTTTTATTTTGATACCTGCTTAATAAATTAACTGCTGTACACAAATCAGGACGTGTGCACAATGTAGCATACATTAGACAACCAATTAAATTACGGTAAGGAGCATTATAATTGTCATCAGTGTTTAAAGCAATGTAATCTATTTTCATTGGTAGTGGTGTATTTATTGGCTTACACTCACTCATATTGAACTTATTTAGAACTGTTTTTAAATATTGACATTGATCTAATAAAATTTCACTTTCAGTTCATTGAATTCTAATGCCAAGAAAAATTTTTGCTTCATTGAGGTCGACCATTTTAAATTGATGCATTAAATAATTTTTGAAAGCTGACATAATATTGATTTTACCGGTAACAATTAACAAGTCAACCACATGTAGTATAACGTAAATATTTTCCCTTTATTTAATTTACAAACAACGTTTTTGTTATCACTATTTATTCCTTCGGGTATCTGCATAAATATTTCTTCTTTGAATACACCATTTAAATATGCCGTCTCTACATCCATTTGATGGACTAATAAATTAAATTGATTTGCGAAACCTAAAATTATTCGCAACGTGGATATACGTGCTACCGGTGCGAATGTTTCACTATAATCTGATAGATATTGTTGACTGAATCCTTTCGCAACTAAACACGCTTTATATTTACATGGGTTTCTATTTATGGCATTTTTAATTGTAAATACCCATTTACAATCCACGATATTTTTATTTTTAGGCTTAGATAGTAGAGTCCATGTTTTATTTTGTAGGAGAGAATTAATTTCAGTATTAATTGCTTCTTTCCATTTAACTCTATTATCCCGTTTACTTATGTCTTGATAACATGACGGGATTTCCAATAGAGAGTGATTTACACACATGAGAATTTCTATATCATTTTCCTGGTATGATATTTTATTGCAATTTTTAAGTCTCTCACTACGTCTGAGTTCAGTAACTGGAGTCTCAGATTCATTTTGAGTGTCTTTTAGCTGATTTACTCTCACTACGTCTGAGTTCAGTAACTGGAGTCTGATTCATTTTGAGTGTCTTTTAGCTGATTTATATTATCGGTTTCTATTGTTGGCTCTCCTTGAATAAAAGGGAAGTTGTTTACCGATTTTTTATCAGTTTTAGGTATTTTGATACTTTGGGAGTTTTTTGTTTCAACCCCTTCATCAAGTTCTAACTGAGGGCTTGATGTTTTAATTTTTTTTTATCGAACAATACATCACGTGCTGTAATAAATTTATTTGTTTCAACATTAAAAATTTTATAGCCATTATGTTCATAGCCAACCATTATTCCTTTTTCTGATTTTTGTTCAAATTTTTTCTTGTTTTGTTCAAAACATAACCAGTACAACCAAAAATTTTTAAATGATCTATTCTAGGCTTTTTATTATGCCGTAGTTCAAAAAGTGTTTTATTTTGAGCTACTGCTTTTGTTGGCGTTAAATTTAATATATAGGTAGCAGTTAGAATGGCTTCACCCCAGAAACATTTATTTATTTCAGCACCGTGTATCATGGCTTTAGCTTTTTCTGTTAAAGTTCTGTTCATTCTTTCAGCAACAGAATTTTGTTGAGGAGTGTACGGCACAGTTAAATGGTATGTAATTCCGTTTTCTGTACAATAAGCTCTCATTTCAATGGACATATATTCGCGCCCATTATCACAGTATAAGGTAACTACCTTTAAATTAAAATGAGCTTGACTTTTCGCAACAAAATCTTGGAATACTTTAAACACTTCAGACTTGATAAGTCAATAAATATGTAACTGTATAATGTGTAAATTCGTCAATAAATGTTACGAAGTAATTTTTATTATCTATTGTCGAGGGAGTAATTTGTCCACATAAATCGGAGTGTACAATGAATAGAGGCCTTTGTACATGACTTTTATTTTTACTTTTGGCAAAAGGAAAACATGATTGCTTTCCGTAAACACACGCTTCACATAATTTATCTGTAGGATTTATTTCATTCAATTGTACAGTATTTTGAATGAGGTTTTTTGTTTTTATTTCAGTGAATTTATTTATTTATTCACTTATTTATTTTTAATATGGCCTAAACGTTCATGCCACAATTCATAATTACTATTATCTGCATTATTATCTAGATTATTATTTGCATTAATTTGATAATTTATGTATGCGTTATCTTCTTGTTTTGCCATTTTAAAATTTGTTGTTATTAAGTTACATTTTGTGACTTACCAGTCATTATGACCTTACCACCCTTTTCAATTGTGACGTCACCATTTTCATGGAAGGTGACTGACATACCGGTTTTTTTCATGCGGCGAACAGACAGCAGATTGTAGGGAACATCGGGAGCATAAAGAACATCTTCTAGGACTCCGGGAACATCCAAATTAGAGATGACCTGTATGTTTCCCCTCAGTGTTGCTGTAATTGATGTGTTGTTCATCTTTGGCACTGGAATCTTCTGGTTGACATTTTTTTTCAAGCATAAATGCAAAACTTTGTTCATCTTGTGTAGTTTGAATCATATGGAGGGTTTTGTTATTTTCCATTTGACTCCTTTTATAATAGTAACAGTCCTTCTTGATGTGATTAGATCTACCACAATAGTCACATTTAATAAACTTAGGTCAGTGACTATAGCTGGGTCGTCTATTGAATTTTTCTTTGGCTGTTGGATGATATTTTCTTCTGTGCGGATTATTGCGGAAGTTTTTGTTTCGTTTTGGATTCACTTTAACTTGATTAGTTTCTACATGAAGAACTTTTGCACTTGTGTCGGTTATTTCATTTTTTAATTTTGTTTCGTAATCAAGTAAATGAGTTTTTACAAAAGCAAGCGTGAGATTATCCTCAGATAAGGTTTGAATAGCTGTAACAATGCCATCATATGTACTTGGCAAGGTTAATAGCAAATGGGCAACTTTTCCCATTTCAGTTAAAGGAGCACCCGCAGCTGTTAACTCGATTAACATTTCATCGAATTTAAGAAAGTGGTCCATAAGGGAGCTATCGCCTTTTAATTTGAAACTTAACAGATTCTTTTGTACGGAAAGTTGAGTTGCTAAGCTTTTTCTTTCATAGATATCATCAAGCTTCTTTAAAATTTCTCGAGCTGTATCTTTTTCTGTGATCATACCAATTATTGCATCACTCAAATTTTCTACGATACAACCTTTTGCAAGCCCTTCCATTTTTTTTCTAGTTCTCCGTTGCCTCCTGG
>NW_019416503.1:43961-76117 GCF_000390285.2 Anoplophora glabripennis | reverse complement strand
AAGTTCTTTTAGAAACAAAAACGATTTGTATTTGGGCGCAGTGACTTGTACACTGTTGTCAGTTTCTACGCTGTTATCAAACAATCTATTTTGTAATGGGGGAACATTATTAGTATCTGTATTGAACAAAATTTTATTGACTAGACTTTCCGGGTAGGAATTCTCCATCAAAAGTGTTCTCAACTCATTAAGTGACTGATTTAAGAAACTGGGGTGTGTAAGTTTATATACCCTGGCTTTAAGGGCTGAGATTAGATTCAGTTTCATTCTACTATGATGGTATGAATGAAAATTAATGTACCTGCCACTACTTATCGATTTTCTAAACCACTTCGTGGCTAACTTATTGTGTTGATCTCTATGTATTGACATATCCAAAAACGAGATGCAGTTGTTCTGCTCCCTTTCAACGGTGAACTGTTTTTAACAGTTATGATAATGACATACAGTTGGTAATTCTATATTATATAAGTCATCTGATCTAATTGAAATTGTGGTATCGTCCGCATATAGAATACATGTCAGTAGGTCTCCAGATAAAGGCATGTCATTTACGTATATTAAGAACAATAGAGGGCCCAATATGGATCCCTGAGTACACCCATTTCTGACTCTACCATTGGACATTGAATTATTGACCTTAACATATTGACTTCGATTACATAGATAAGATTGAAGCATCTTTATACTATGTTCACTAATTTTATATTTATACATTTTATCAATGAGGATGTCATGTGAGACTATGACTGGGCGAGCATTACGTCACTTTTTTTAATTGGTACACCGCACCCTGTATGCTGAAAATTTATCGATGCATAAGTAGAAAAAAACCAGGTTTGCTGCACGAATGTGAAAACCGAAGGGAGACAACATTCCTGCTGTTCAACGTGTCGTTTGCCAGGTCAGATCCACCCTTACCTTATATAACTACTGTGCCATGAGATTTGATCTCCACACCGCCAATCTATCACTTCAACTGTTTGTTTAGATAATTAAAATCAAAATTTGTATAGTAAATATTTTCACACTTTCTGCATTTTAAACCAAATTTGGCTGTGAACCGAAAGTAGCGCTATTTTGGGGAACTTTATTACCAAAGCGGCTATATTGCCACTTTGTTTGCTTTGTTTGTTTAAAATTTATAATATAATCATTTTGTTTAATTATTTATATTCGTTTTAAACCTACTGATATTTCTATAACATTAAAATTTTGTTGAACCCTGACCACACTATCTTCTTTTTTCTTATAGAGCCCTAGCGTCGGTGAATATAATATTTCTTAATTTTTTTAACAAAATTAAGTGACGCCCCAAAAGAAAAAAATTTTATCGAGTAAATTCTAGAAAAACCTCCTTACCCACACCTAGTGCTCACCGAATAAGAGCTGCCGTCCCGCATGGAAACCTTTTTGAAAAGAAAAGGTTACAGTGTTCTTCCATGAATTTTTCTTTTTGTAAATTAATAAAATCAAGTTTTGCTTCAATAAGTTTTTCACTTTTCGATTTATAGTTTTTAGCTACAAAGGATTATGCACCTTTTTCTGAAAAAATTAACACATTAGGATTCATTATTAATCTATAACATACCGGGTGACCACGAGATTACTACCCAGGCTCTAGCTTGGGCACGAAAAAATATATCGATTTCAAATTTTGGGCATGCGTATCATTAAATTTGATGCAAAATTTAATCATAAAAACAACTGACGGTCACTTCCTGTTTGACCGGAAATGCCATAAACTTTGTTATTTCATATGGAACACCCTGTATATTATTTTTGTTTTCAATTCTGTTAAAGAAACTAACACTAAAATATATATATTATGTCCTATACCTATCTTTGACAATTTCCGAGAAAATCGCGCTTTAAAATGTCATATGTGTCATTTATAAAATCCTTTTGAAAGAAAACAAACGAAGTATGGGACAAAGTCATATGATACCTTTAAGTTATTTTAGAAGTACTAAAGTCTGATATCATAAAAATGTCGCACTTCCGGCACATCCGGAAAATACCGGAAGACTTCTTTAATACCAAGTAACTGCAATAATTTTAATGGAATGCCCTACAACTAATTGAGAATTCGTATTCTACAAACAATTTCGAATCATTTTTATGTACACTTCCCTATACCTAAAGTTCGGAGTTTTTGAGATATTAAATGTTTAATGTAAAAATGTCATCTGAACGATGCATAAACGGAAAACGATATAATCCGTTAATGCATAGATCAGAGGTGCCTAGGAATCTTCATTTTAATATGGTTGCTATGACAGGCTTTTGTTTTTAGACACCATATTTCCAAACAAAAGTATTTTGTAACCATTAACCCGTGGGATGTTGTATTGAAATAAATAAATAAATAAAACATTAACCAACTGCTTACCGTAAAATGGGGTGAATAGCTACGCTTTCAAAGTAAAACCATCATGTAGCTTTTTTATCGCAGCTGTCAAAATGATCACAGTTATACTAAAACTTGGGTTCTGGAGCTACCCCGTAAGCTATATAGATATTTTTTATAATCTCTCATTTTTGAAAAAAAAAAAATAAAAAATTGCTTGTAGCTATTCACCTCTTAGTAGGGGTGGATAGATACACACGCCTAAAATCCCATATGTGGCTTTTCATCCATCTTGAGGGGTCAATAGCTACATATTTAATGTTTTCAAAAAAAGTTTTAAAGCTCATATCGCAAGTGGATCATAAAAAAAAAGCAAAAAAAGATTAACACGCATTTATTTGGCTTCCAATATTATAAACTAGATTTGTGCATTTTAAATTTCAGTAAACCACGACCATAATTGATTGGTGGCTCCAGTTTTCCTATTACCTGATGATATGTGAACTCACAGACATCAGAAGCATCTGGATAACCATAAATGAATCCATTGAAGTCTCTTGTGATTTTTGGACGGAGGAATGTTCCCCGAAGTGGACTGACGCTCAAAACATTTCCAATGAATCTTCGACTTGTAGATGATCCTAGCTTGCTATTTTCAGTTGGAAATCCGACTATCAACCAGGTGTCTGTACTTATTTCTGTTTCCTTAATTTTGTGAAAAATTTCTAACGGTGACGACTTATTTATTGGACCTTTATTTTGTAATAGGGGTATGTCGGAATCCGAATCGTCAGTCTGTTCTGGCAAATTGGATTCATAAGCATCTTCAATTTGTGGCAGTGGAATATCGGATTCCGAATCATTGCCACTCTGTTCTGATAAATTGGACTCATTCGCATCTTCAGACACATCAGCTTCATGTTCGTCATCTTTAGAAATATCATTTTCTTTGTCTTCGTCACTATCAAAAGTGACACTTTTCCCTGGAACCACTTCCAATTTCTTGCCTTGTTTGCGCCTTTTAGGGGTATCACCATACCTCATGGTTTTCAGTAAATCAACAAAAGAGCAGTCCACAGCTGCAGCAGCTGCGCGATTTTCATTGCCACCGTCGACGTCATTTGTGTTGGAGGGTAATAATTCTAGAACTTTTTGTCGACTCGTAGGAATAATTCCAGTTTTTAAAAACCCTGACTTTATGTTAGCAGAGTGGTTTGGCTGTATTTCGGTTAATAACTTTGCCAATAATCGCGGAAATACGTTTTTTTGGAATTGTTGCTGATTTTGCACCCGGTCCCATTTTCCAAGCAGACAATACTTTTCTCCATACAGCCTTTAATGGCCTAAAGAAGGCAACATCCAGTGGTTGGGTTAAATGTGTTGAATTCGGAGGGAGGAACACAAAACCTATATTATTGTCTCGGCACAGTTTGATTGAATCAACAGATAGGTGACTCGACAAGTTGTCACCTATAAGTATTTTTTTGCCTTCAAATTTCTTCAAATAAGGAACAGCCACTGTAGCAACCAAATCATCAAACGAATTGCTGTCAAACCAGCCCGAAGGACTTCTGTTGAACCTAGTTTTTTTGGGACCACCTTTCGTCCATGACGAGTATAAATTCAAAGCCTTATATACTACATAACATGGAAGAAGGGTTCCGTCACCTGAGGCAGCGAACATTATAGACGTTGATGATTTGGTGGAGTTGACCACGCGTTCTGGATATTTACATTCTCTTTTGGTGATAATAGTTTTTTGCCTGGATCGTCGGTTAGATTCGTTTCGTCGAAATTTACGATGTTAGATGGAGGTACATTTTCCAAAGACTTTTCTAGATGGTCAAAATAAGAATGTATTTCTTCGGGAGAAACAGCTGCTCGAGATCGCTTTATATTTTGGCAAGTTCGAGGTGCAAGGACACCTTTGTGTCGTTTTACGAAACCAACTGCAAAATCTGGCCCAGGCATATTATCATTAAACTCGTAATTCGTAATGATCAATTGGATATCCCCATTTGGCACAGGTCAAAATTCTATCTACAATCAAATTTTCATCTTCTTTAGAGAGAACTGTTTGTCCTCCTTGAGGTTTATAATTTCTTTTTTTCGGATATTTGTCAAACTTCTTATAGCGCTTTCCGCGGGGGTTTGGCTTATAATTCACCCCAAGCAAATCTGAAATGGGTAAGGTAACAAATTATGGTATAAAAGTGGACGAAAATGTAAAATGTAAAGAAAACTGCATATATGGGGAACATTACAAACCTTTATATGATAATAAAATCGTATAGTCAGGCGTTGTTTATCTTCAGACACAAAAATTCCACACATAGTTTGACAGGAGAACAAAATGTGGCCAAAACTAACTTTTTTTTATTGGTACCCTATTTTGCTTATTTAAAGCACGCCCCAGAGTGTTTAAATGCAACTTTTAAAAACGCGCGTGTTTTAAAGTCACCATGGCAACATCAAGAACGCGAGAAACGTCAAGTCCAAATGTCATCTTTTTAATTATTGATCTGACAGAAGTACCTTGTAACGTCAAATAAAATATTACTAATAAATGTTTCAAAAGCTTTATTCAAATATTTAACATATTAATTATTTAAATGAATGTGAAATGTGCAGTTGGTATTGTTTGAAATATTAATACTTCGGTTTTTTAAATCAGATGAAATGATTTGACATTTTCTGAAGATAAGCAAGCACAACTCGTTTATCTGTATTTGTTACCTTTTGCTCTTCCATCCTTTGATGAACTTGTCGTATTCTTTTCTATAAGCGATTTTTGCGGTATTAATCGCGATTCTGCTTTACTATTTAATCAATGTTAGAAGTCATTTTTAAACAATATACAACTAGTAATAACTGTGGTGACAGCAATTAATCTTATGTGCCAATACAGTTACAAATTAATTTTTGTTTTCCGTTTTCATGACAACGAAAGGTATACTGATGTAACATCACAAATTCAACCATTTGACATTATTAGTTCTTATTTCCATTTTTTGTAGTATTAATACAATATTTATGATTTCAACGCGTACCAATAAAAAAAAAATAGCGTAAAGTATTCGTGGATAACTGGTCTTTAAAACACTTGCTCTATTTCGAGCACTCCGGCTGCGCCGTCGTGCTCGAAAAATCGCGCGTGTTTTAAAGACCTTAATATCCACTTATACTTTAATATACTATTTACGTTATAATGATATGTCAGATGATAGAACATCAACATTGTTGAACGATCCTTGACGTCAACTATATGCGTTGTGTACCTAATGATATCCGACACTCACGGAATGTTTTGAGTACGTCTACTGACTTGCAGATAGCGCACTAAATTTCGGAAGTTTTGTATCTATTAGCCCCGCAGTAGCTATAGACCCCATTTTACGGTACTGATTAAAAAAATATCTAACATATTTGAGTTTTTGAAATGATTCTCATAATTTTTTGCTAACTTAAATACTCAAAGCTGGCACTATGTAGTTCCCATTTTCTGTTTCTTTTTGATAACAAACATTTGCATTTTTAAGGAATTATATTTTCAAGATGTTTTGGAGAAAAAAATAGAGAAAAATTGTTGCTTTTGATAAACTGAATGCATAGTTAAAAATTATGGCACTAATTTTTGGGGCACCATGTTTAAAGACAATTATTTTACTAGTTATCAGATTTCAGAACAAATAGATGAATATAATTATTCTTCTGTGAATATTTAGATACTTACTTACTACTACAAATTTCAAACTTAGATTACAAAAAGCTTTTTTTGTCGTTCCTTTTCCCAAACAAGCTATATGTAGCAGCTATATTATCAACTAACAAGTGTTTCATTATCCTATTGGTTTTGGAAGTTACATCCTTTTCTCCTATGTTGGATAAATAAGATACCTATAAATGTAAAAATTAAATTTTTATAATTAAAAAAAGAAACACTTACCAATTTGGCAACATTACTTTTGTCTGCAAAATATGTTTCCAAAGTGGTAAAGTTTTTTATGGAAGAAACTGGAAGTGCAACAGGAAAATCTTCTGGTAAGCCAAATAATATATTTTCTTTATTCTCTTTTTGAAGTAGGTGAATAATTGTAGAATTTTGTTCCTTTATTTGGAAAAAGATTTGAAACAATCTTGTTCTAAAATCTGAAACAGTATAAGAAAACATAAAATTTTTGCAATAGCAAGAACGTACTAATTTCAGTGTCTTCTTTATTTTCAACTTGAGCCTCAACAATTTTTTTTTTTTTACTTTTAATAGTTATTTACGTAACAAGTCCGGAAAATACTGTTTTTTTGGAAGAGTTGACAAAATTCTAGGACGAGCCGTAGGCGAGTCCTGGAAGTCTGCGAGTTCAAAAAAACTGTTTTCGGACCTGTTACGTACACTATTTTTTCGGCAACCATGTAGAATAACAAATTAATGAGACACATTTCTTTATTATATTTTTTTGTAGAACAAAATTTCGAACATTTTAATTCTTATTTGTATTAAATATTGAAATTCGAACAGAAGATAGGTACTAACAGAAACATTCTAATTCTTATTTATATTAAGATTTATAGTAAAATTTGAGCAATTGCTAATATTGAAAGGGTTTAATTTGTTTGAAATGCTTGGTATATTTAAATGCCTTTTGTAGTCAGAACAAGAAGGTAAAGTTTCCGTTTCATATTGATTGTTTTCATCTGATAATTTTTGAATGGTCTTGGCAATTTTAATTTTGTTTGTTAGTGAATTGTCTATATATCCTTCAGCGACATTGGTAGACTTCCAGCCACCGTGTCTCTTCAAATTTGTGATGTTTCCACCATTATCAGCAAATATCGTCGCTGAAGTTCGACGCATGCTATGGCCTGTGTAATTTTTAGGATTGGGTAAATTTAAAAATTCTGCAATTCTTAATCCGAGATTCCCAAAACTGTGGATACCAACGGGCTGAATCGAACATTTTCCTTTTTTGTAATTCACGAATAATCTGTTATGTGGAGTATGGGATGGCCGTAAAGATAAATATTGCCTATACAACAGCAGGTTTTCTTGCCCAATTACAACAAAATTTCTCTCAATATGTGTTTTAGAATCTGGTATTTTCACGAGCAACATATCTTCTTTGTCGTTTATTAGATCAATTGACATTTTTGTTAGTTCTTCCCGTCTACACGCACCGGCTAACCCAATAATTGTTGCTACCTGAAAATGAAGCAAATTAAGTTGATACTTTTATATCCTACAATCGTAATATTTTGTTAAAATTACCTTTAGCATTAGATATGTTTCATTATCTGCTTCTCTAATGAATTTGTTGATTTGCTCGCTGCTGAAGACTTCTGATTTCTTTGCTTTATAACCAACATTCTTCCTTTTAAGAAATGCGATTACCTTTGGGAAAGTGGCTATGTTTACATTTTTCTTCACTAAAATGGTACTTTTCAACATAGAGTACATGCTCCACAGGGTAGAGGATTTGACAGTTTCAGATTTTTGCGCCAAGTAAGCTAAAATTACATCCTCTGTAATAGTTTTGCATTTCTTCATATCCATCCATCTCGTGAACAAATCATAAACGTTTTCGTACCTGGACTTTGATTTTTCAGGCAATAATTGTGCTGTAGCAGCAGCTGCTGCATTGGAAATTTCGTAAGGCACATTTTCAAACTCACTATCGCTGTTGCTTTCCATAGTTTATTGCGACAATTGCGACCAAAAACCATGCAAACTTTCGAAAATTAAAATGTCAACTAATTTCACTTCAGATAGCTGTCAGTCGTTATTTCGTTGCTATGGTAATCTTCAACTACATTTATCAAAATCATACCTTCCAAGATTTTCATATTCACAATGACAACAACGATGTGATTCTTCCCGGCCTAGTCCGGGAAGTGCGTACTTCCCGGACTAGGCCGAAAAAATGCTACTTTCTCAAAGAAAAAGCGTCCGGGAAGTAGTCACTTCCCGGACGGTTGCCGAAAAAATAGTTATACCTATATATAAATGTAGACATTTTCCAAGATACGGTAAAAGAAAAATTTAAATGGCAAAGTACTTAAAAGTGTCACGGTTTATATTTTCTTACGTCTTATTAATGAATCACATCTTTTCACTCTGGGGGGCCGAGATAAATTTGCGTCTTATATATGTCTCATCATCACTTTCACTTGATGATAATTGTTTCGGACACCAGCGCTTTCTTTTATTTTGAGTTTCACTCTCAGAAACGCTTTGAAGGTCAGAAGCATGAAGACTACACAAGGAGACCAAACTCCATGTAAACAAAAATCTTACAAAAATAAGAGGGCGCTAATGTTCCATATGTCCCATATGTAGAGAGGGGAGATAAAAAAGCGGCAGTTTGAATTATAAATCAATCATATCATTTTTGTGATGTGTTAAAATTTTTAAAATAAATAATGTAAGCTACTGTGAATTATATAAATCATGAAAATATGTCATTCCGGACTGTAATAAAACTAAATAGGTAATAAAAAATATTAGCTTTATGAGAAGAATTTGGTGTTCGTAGAAAGAAACTAGTTTTCAAGGAATTTATGACGTGATCTTGCTAATATTAACCTATAAGTAAGGTTTATGTTTTTGGTAATTTACTTTGTTAAAGATTTTAGTTTAATGTTAGTAAAAAATAGTCACATTTTATAAAGGAAGTTGCCTTTAAAAAAATAGTAATTCTTGTATTATTAATATGGAATTTTTACTTGTGGTAATAAAAAATAGAATATAAAAAAACTCAGTGTTTTAAATAAACTTTTTAAAATATTACACATGTCCGATTTTGAGTCCAGTGATTCAGATGATTTATTAGACGCATTGTCCAGCTTCAGTGATGATGAAATAGATTTACTCTAAGAAACAGAAAGAGTAAAAAATAAGAACTATTTTGAAATTACTGTACCTGAATATAGTGGCCAAGTTTTTTTTAACATTTACGTGTTAGCATCAGGGAAGTAGGCTAACAGAATTGAAGAAAAATTTGCCATCTATATTTCTAATTATTTCACCCATGAATCTGGTAAATTTTGCATTGTCTTAAGCTCTACAATAACCAGAAAAGTTACATACTTGCTAAGTAACTTGTCTCCACAAATTATAGAATGGCCGAGATAATGAGGCAGTTGTAATCGAACAATATTTTGCCTAATATGAATTTCCAGAGGTTATAGGAATAATTGATGGGAACGGAATTCATATAAGATAGAATATATCACAATCCATATTTTTTTTGAATAACCATTAATATACTATATTAGTGTAACTGAAAACTGACTATGGAAAGTCGATAAATTGTGGTTGGACAATTTCTAAGCTGATTGCCATGTTGTCGGTTTAGGCTTCTCAATGCTTCGAGAGTCATATCGCTCTCTTCTTCAGAAGAGATCTGGAACTGTTTCTTTTGAAGGTCAGAATGATATGTCTCTCAAAATGTCAAGAAGCTTAAAACATGACAACCAATTGATACCAAAATTTTAACAAAATATACTCCACTATAAAGGTCACAAAAAATAGGTAATCTAAATATTTTATAACTGTTTAAAATCGATTCGTTTTCTGGGTATATATTTTAAAATTGCTGTAAAATTTAATTCTACTTTCGTAAAATTGTTGATTTAACTCGAACGTAACATTGTTCCATGACTTATTACAAGGTAGAGTATAGACCAAAATTAATAAGGTATTATAAAGAAATATTTTAGCAATGTTCTATATTTTAAAGTAACAAAGTAAATATATATTACAAATAAAACAGGAACTCTTCTTAAAAATAAGTAATACTTGTCAGTCTATCTTCTTAAAAATCTATGTTGTTCATGAAGCAATTGATTTCCATGATTAAATATTTAGTAAAAGTAGTCAATTACCAATATAGATCGATCAGCATCGATTACTACACATATCCTCTCTTTAAATTTTATATGATATCTGAATTTCAATCAGTTTTTTTCTAACAGGAAAGAAACAGCAACTAATTCGAAATGATTTATTCAATTCAGTAATGATAATAACGATGTCACCAGCAAGAATTATATGAAAGATACGAATTTAATTATTTATGCACGTAATATAAATTACAAGACTATGTAGAAATAAATAAAGTATACTTTGTTACTATTGTCAATATTATGTGAACATATTCACCGTGCTTTGTCGAGACCTTATCACACGTCAACAGAACTTTTCTTTTATTAGATTATACAGGACAGGATGCTCACTTTCTAGTATAATCTCGTCGTAACTTAATTGCTCTTGATTTACTTGCTGTTCTTGTTGTTGTTGTTGTAACTGTTGCTCTTGTTGTAGCTGCTGCACCTGTTGTTGCTGGTGTAGCGGATGCTCTTGCTGTTGATGTTGCTGCAAGATATATAAAGAAACAATGCATCATTCAATTATACAATATTTTCTCTTATGAAATCTTTGTATTTAAAAATTTCTCTACCTTATTAAGAATCAAAGAAGCTGCTTCCAACTTCCGAATTATTCGACCTTTTGCCTTAATATTAACCCACTATTCGGTCAAGTTGTAATATAGAACTGCTGGACATCATTAGATTGAAAATGCAGATCACAAACGTACTGTTTTATTTTAAATCTGATGACAGTCATTCTCTTCACATACTATTACCATATTTAAATTATTTTCGAAACTTTTTATTTACCATTATAAAAACAAATTGTAATAATTATTGACTTGACTTCTAGTTTTTAGGTTAGTATACCTCCCCGATATATCTACTAAACTCAATATAAAATAAAATTGGTTGTTATTTGCTTACTTCACTCGTATTTATTATGCTACATTCATTTAGGACATATGGAACACTAGCGCCACCCCAACTTTTGCCATTTCTTGGACAAATTTTGTCAATTTTCCCGTATGAGTTCGTGCTCCTTATCTAGTCTCCCTGGGCAGAAGTCTCCTCAACCCTTTTCAATTTTTGCAAGGCCTTCTCATAGTCATGTAAAAAATTAGGTAGTGAATAATACAGATATGCAAAAATGTTCGCACTGTATATTGATGTATGTTTCTGACATAATTTGAATAATCGGATCTATTCTGTAACGCTTTTGGTTAAAATTTAACCTCTCATTGTTTAACCCGATACTGTATTCTGTAAAAATTTTAATGGGTTTATTTTAACCAAATATGTTAAAATTTAGCGGGACCAAAATAGATGCTGTTAAAATTTAACCTGGCTTGACAAATGGTAGGTATAAATGATCTCTATTATATATAAACGTTATAATGGCCGTTAAAAAAACTTATATACAGAATACCAGTTGGAGTTATTATTTTTAGCGGTAGGGTTAAAATTAATATTATAACAGGATGGTTAATTTTAATCTATAAGATACAGAATACAGCTGAATGTGGCCTTTAACTCACTAATGAGTTATGAAACCCTTGGTTACAGACACAATTTAGGTTGACACTCGCATCATTTGTGATATTTAAAATAGCTATTTATGATATACGTGTTAAAAGTAAGATTTTATTTTGTAAGCGAAAATGATTAAAAAACGAGCGTAGCGAGTTTTTTAACTTCACGAACAAAATAAAATCACTTTTAACACGTATATCATACACTATTTTTTCTACAAAACTGTTAAAAGTGGACTTTTTAGTTGTCATTTTTAACATCAAAAATGACAATTAAAAAGCCCACTTTTAACAGTTTTGTAGAAAATAGTATATTATTCAACGAGCGTATAATGATGGGTATTATTCACGAGGAGTGGATAATAGCCATTATACGGGAGTAGAATACTATACTTTATCCACGACTACTAAATATTTTTGTTGAAGTTTTTTTGTTTTTAGTTCGTTTTTTAACACAATTTAACACAAAATATCAAAACACTGAGAAATCTATGCACACAAACAATAATGTTGACAGGTTTGAGTCAAATTTGTTTTGTTTTAAAAGCTACTTAGATTTATGAAATGTTTCGAAAAACATGGTATGTTAAGAAACAGATATACGACACGTACAAACGAAGTCACTGATGGCTCAGTGAAGATGCTCCTTCCCTTCCAACCGCTGGTCCCGGGTTCGAATCTGGTCTAGGAAAATTCACTTTTTTAATTTTTTTTTTATATGTACAGCACTGAATTGAAAATATTTAGTGGTTTACACGATAAAATTTTAAAAACCGATTGATTGTAGCAGAACAATATAATATTATAGCTAAATCAAGGAAGCATCAGACAGTAGTGATTAATGACTCATTAATCACTGCCGTGATTAATGGGTATTAATAAGGTCGAGCAAACAGACGTATAATGGGTACATTATACAATAGTCGTGGATAAATACATTTATTTCGTTAAATTACTTTTTCTGACATTGACAACTTGAAATTTTAAGTTACTTTTATTTATTATTAAAACGAAATTCCATGAGTGTTGGATAAAATTTCGTATGGCACTTGTGTATTACGTCATATAAGTCACTTGGGGGCTAAACATTTCCCAGCGTGACATATATACCGTTACACACTAGTACCATAAATAACTATTGATGTTTCGCCAATTATGTGTTTATCATTTTACTAAGTATAATTGAGATAAGTTAACAGGTATTAAATATTTACTTATTTGTTGATTTGTTTTCGTAGATTCTTTGTCTAGAAAAAATTACAATTTGCCGTGACTCGATATTAAAAAAATGCAAGGTTACGTTGTTGTGTTTATTTGACAAAACGACTACTTTTAAATATAGCAGACCCAGAATTAATACCTACTAAATCAATTACTTAAACAATTTTAACTTATACCCACAGATCACAGAAACAATCTTATACCATTAGATACAAAGGGATATAACATACTATTCTTACCTGTTTCAGAAAAGATGCGTTTTAATTTATAAGACTGCCAATATTCTGTAATGTCCTCGCCGCTTTTTAAGGCTTTTATATACTGTATTCTTTGTTTATACGGTGGCCTGAACACTTCCTTTTTTAATGGCGTCTGCCACGATTCCCGCACTATCGCAATTCCTAAGTTCTCTTCAAACTCTGCTACAACATACATTTTGATCGGTGGAAAAATACAATGAACAAAATCTTGTGCTAGAATAATTTATTGTTACACAACAACATAAATAACCCATATATTTAACACTAAATATGAAATAAATCTGACAAAAATCAAAATAGGTAGATCGTCAACCAGATTACACACGTTGGTTAATGCAACAGTGCTACCAACCAATCACGCTGTCAGGTGTCTACACAACAGGAACACCAACATTTATATATTTGGTCACTGAAATGACGTAATGTTTCGTTTCCGTTTCGTTAAATGTGGGACGTAATGCATATAACGTCATGGCGATTAAATTTACTGGTCGCAAATGGAACGTAGAAATATGGTCAGAAATGTTACATTACAGTGACGTACATTTTTGGACATATGACGTAACAAAGACGAATATGACCCAAATTTGACGTCAAACTGACGGCACCTTGCAGCCTGGGCTGTTTTTATGACAAAGCAAAATGCCGCATTTCCGTAAATATTGCAACACTCTTTCACGGGATCCAACTCACTAATGTCACTTTTCAGTAGAACGTAATTCTATTCCTGGTAAATAGACAACCGACACTTCTGTTTTCTCTTGGTATACGGTGGAACTATTACATGTGTCACTTTTCCATATATACAGGGTGTTTATTAATTGAATGCCGATACTTGAGGGTGTGAATACTTGGGTCATTTTAAGAAGAAAATTTAATATCAACATATGTCCTAAACCTCTTAATTTTCGAGCTACAGGGTGTTACAGTTTTAAGAAAAAAATTTCTCTTTTATTATAATTTTCTTATCACTCCAGATATTTTAATGAAATTTTGTACACACCTATTAATCATTAAGGACCATTGTTTGATGTAAAAAATGTTTTAAAATCTATGCCAATGACGTCCGTACGAGGTTTGAACTAAACATTTTTGAAGAAAAAAATGGTACGCCACTGCTTTTTCTAAAACTAAAATTATTTTTAAAATCTCCATTTATTTTACAGCAAATTCGGTCCCTAGACTTACTCTCGTACGACGCACCATTTGCTCGTAAAAAAATGAAAACCAAAAAAGTTTTTTCCCCAAGTTCATTGAGACTGCTTTTGATATTTTGTTGCCATTTTGTAGACACCCACCATGCGTGGAAACACTTTTTGTGGGGCAAAAATTAATTTTCTACTTTCACAAATGACGTTCACGTAGGCATAATATTAAATGTTTGGATAGAAAAAACGGTAAGCTCATTAAATGCCCCCTTAAAGCAAATGAAATAAAAATTAGTAGGCTGGGTAAACCCTGTATTTATAGATCTTTGCGCTAACTTTAAGCTAATTAACTCAAAACGCAACTTTTTACTTATGTCACTATCAAAAGAGGGATTTGTTAAAAACTAGTGAGTTTCACAGCCCTGAACTTAAATTAGTTGCATTTTTGATAGATTGTCATCAAAAAAGTGTTTTGGAAGACAATAAGGGATTCAGAAGAAATTATTTGTAGTCCTCCCCAACATTTTCGTTATTCAATGAATGTTGACATTTACCTGAGTTAAAAGTGACATTTGTCTGGGTGGAAAGTAATCACTTTCCACCCTGGTAAATGTCATTTTCCATCTGGATATATGCCAAAGCCAGAAATATATTTCTTTCAAACTTATTGAAAGTTTGAAATATTAACATTACAAATAAACAATTTTTTGTTGGTCTGTGTTATCTATCAAATTTACAAATATGTCATCTAACTAATGAACATAGGAAATAAGTAATTTAGGATAGTAAACTTCCAAAAGGTGTTACACTAGTACTAACGCTACCAAAGAATTTTTCTAAATTATCTTGATTTATATGATTTATCAAGATTAAAATCTTTATTTTTTAATACCACCCGAATTGTAATAATGAATTAATCGTAATTAACTAACTTTGCCAAGAAAAAATTTAATATCAACTAAAAATGCTATTCCTCCGAAAATGTATAATCCATTTTAAGTGTTGCATTTATATTTCTGGAATTGAATAAATTAAAAAGTTTACCGAATTTCATTATGAAATCAACTGTTCTTGCAGCTTGTTCAGGTAGAGACCTAACGCAACGATTACCGTTTCTGTCGCAAGAGTTACATTCATTTTTTGAAAATTGGTAGGCGACAAATGTTTTGGTGATAGTTTTGGAACCATTCGGTTATTTTTGTCTTTTTCGTAAAAATCTTCAGTGTCTTTCCAAGTGCTATAATTGTCCCACTTAAATGTATTACTAATGAGATTATTTCTAGCAGCTTCTATTAGGTGGCATTGGTCAAAATAATAAACCAACTGTTTATTCCCTAATTGAAACAAAAAATTTTAGGTAGTTACTCCTAATTCGTTACATAAGTGGATAAAATTAGATTCCAAGTCAATTACCAATACTACAACGTCTACATTTATTATTTTTTTTTATAATACTGTCTAATTAATCTTTAATATCCCAGGCAGGAAGACTGATTTTTGAAAATGCATACATACACCTTGCTTCCTTCTATTTGCTGTAAAAGCCAGAAACCATGAAAACTGCTGCAGAACTAGCCGGCACTGGTTTTCGCTTCTCTCCATTATCGTGTATTCCAACAATTTCATTGATAGTATATATATATAATTTTTTTTTAATTGCCATTTCATCCACGGAAATGTAACAAATTTTAACTTTGTTATCCATTTGTTTCACCTTTAGCTCCAAAATACTAAACAACGTTTCATTTATTCCAGTACCAAACTTCAGATTTTCCACAAAAAGTTCCTAGAGAAGGAAAGGCAAATGTTACTCAAAGTTCTCTGTAACATCTTCGACCCAAAAAAATAAGTTTTAAACAAAACTGTGTCAATTCTTCAGAGTACCGTTGCCCCTTGTTTCTGCTATGAGTTTGTTCCAGTTGGTCTCTGATTGAATGATGAAATTTCAGGTAAAAAAAAATTATCACACTGCTCTGAAATATTCGTCTGTGTATGGTTTTTCTTTGTTCAGCGTTTTCAATTTTTAATAACTTTTAATAAAATCGTTAGGAGCTGGTAAAGAACTATGGAGTTTGTACGGATCCTGGTGATGTTTCCCTACTTCTATGGGGAACCCTTGTAGGCGATACTTATTCAATAACATTTCTTATCTTAAGTCTCTATGTGTCTTCCTTCTTTTTGTATGCATACAATAGTCCTTTGAAAATTAACAAGAAATTGTGGAGAAATTTCAGCCGTACACTGACGAATGTTTTCTTCTAAATGTCCAACATTGCGAAAAGGTCTGTGTGTATAAACTTTTCCCTTTAAGTACCCCACAAAATGTGGCATGGGGTCTGTGGAGCGTGGTGGCCATGGTATTTCAGAAAATCGCCAATCCACTTCTCCATAAATGTTGTATCTAGCCAATTTCTAACATCTAACGTACTATGAAAAGGCCCCCGTCTTATTGAGAGTATATTTTCTTCTAGACTAAAATCTTCAAATTGGTTAAAGAATTCGTTATTTAAAAATTGTAAGTATCGCGCAACTCTCTGAAAAAAAATGGATGGAGCAACAATTCTACTATTAAATATTCCACATCAAAGATTGACTTTAAAGTAATACTGATTATTTGCTTTTATTATACATAAAATGAGGATTACTGAATAATGAGCATATCCAGAAAGAAAAATACATTCGTTTATCATAGTTTCGCTGTTGAAGAGTGTTGACAAACTTCGGTTTATAAGGTTTAAATTTCTGATATTTGAAATGGAAGTTCTTGGAGTTTCCACTACACTCTGCATTACTCTAAACTCGGCACCTTCATCAGTAACCCAATATTCGTGTAGATGAGTTATGTTTTCGATTCGCATAGTTCGCTTTTTAAAAACAAATGTCGAACTCGATTATAACAAATTTATTTGGTTCTCAAACGTACAGGACACTGAATATACTGACAAAGAGCGAGTAGGTAGCGTACCAACTAACTAACTAGTCATAGTGGTCCATAACTCTCTGGAAAGTAGAAGGAGCATCTTTCAATCCAAAAGGCATCCTTACGCACTCATAATGTCCATTTTCCACTGTAAAGGGTGTTTTTTCAATTGACTTCATCCATCTCAATTTGGTGAAAACCTTGTGCTAAGACGAGTGTTGTGAAGTATGAACACTTGCCTAAATTTTCAAGAATGTCTTCTATCCTCGGTAAAGGGTATTTGTCTTCTCATTAAGTTTTCTAAAATCTATGACCATTCGCCATTTTTTCTTTCTACTCGCGTTCATCTTCTTAGGGACGATCCAAACTGGTGAGCTATGTGGGTTTATTAGTGGCAGTATAATTTTATTATTTAACAATTTTCTCACTTGGTTTTTAATTTCTTCTTTCAATTTGTAGGAACAGCGAAAGTTTTTACTGTATCGAATGGTGTGTTTTGCAGCGTTTGTAAAAGTTAAGTCACTGTTTTCATGATAAAAAATGTCTTTATAATTATGCCATAGTTTAGTAATTTTAGCTTTCTCTTCATCATTAAGGTGGTCAGTTCGTAATAGTTTTTGAATTTGAAAAGGTTTATTGTCGTCATTATCTAATGGTTTTGTCACTGTATACATAATTATCTAAGGGTATAACGTTAATGGGGTCTTCAAATATGATTTATTTGTCTGTACTAAAATGGATATTATATTAGCGAAGTTATTTTGAATGTTACAAATACTTTCGAGTATTATAAGGTCATTACTTAATTGAATTTCAGGTAATAGAGCTTCTCCATTTTTCTGGTTAACTGGAATTTTTATATAATTACTACCTGCTTCATTTTTTGTAGAAAATATATTTACATCTTCGTGATAATATATTATTGAATTATGTGTTTCTAAGCTCTAATTAATTAAATCTTTGTTACCTATTAGGACGTCATAGTGTTTGTGCCAATGAACTATCAATAATTCTATTTTTAATGGCTCGTTTAATTCAATTAATAGAGGAATAGTTAGGGCTTGAATACCTCTAGTTTTATTTAGCGCAGATATTTCAGGGTTTTTCATAAATGTAGTTAGGGAACAGACTATGAGCTACTTGGGAATTTATTAAGCTTACGGAAGCTCCTGAATCTAATAAAATTTTTAAGTTAAATTTGTGTGAATATAAAAATGGTAGTTTATGTTGGTATATCACGTTAAGATTTAAGTCGTATCTGGGGATGTGGTCCAGGTCTTACTCATTGTTTGGTATTGTCTCGTTAGGATAATGTTCATAAGAAGAGTCATGATTTTCATTTTCTATAAAATTTTTTAATTGTTCTGAATTTGTTTCGGGTTTTATATTTGTAATTCCTCAAAAGTGAAGTTACGGCGTTGGGGATTAGACTCAAAGAAATTATTTTCTGGCCGTGTAATTTGCATTTATTTGGTTCTCAAACGTACAGGATACTGAATATACTGACAAAGAGCGAGTAGGTAGCGAGACGTCTAACAAGACCAATACGTACCAACTAGGTACGTGCAATACCGGTACTTTTAAGTAACGAATCGATATTGATGCTTTTCAGATGAGTATTGGGTACTTTTAAGTAACGAATCGATATTGATGCTTTTCAGATGAGTATTCGGTACTTTGTATTCGTTACCCAAACTTATACTTGATACTTACGCTTCCTATGAATTTGCTTTCGCGTTCCTACTAAGTAGTATCGCATCTCAAAGCGTCGTATATTGATACCTACTGATTACTGATATACTTCATTTCTTATTTATCTGAGTAGGACCCGTTGGCTTCCCTCAGTGTTCAATTGAATTATATTTACTTTAATTATTGTATTTCATTTTATCTTAAAATGTATTAAAAATAAATAAACTATACAGATATTTATTAAAAATATTTTATATTTTTTACTTCTTTGGCAAAATAAGTGTAACAAAATATTTAGGTACATGTTTAATAAAAAATATGCATATTAGCATTTAAAAAATTATTTTCTGTAATTTTTTTTGGTTTCAAACGACACCTTTTTTTTCTGATATAACTGTGCCAGCTTTGGAAAATACCCTTTCACTTGGAACTGACGTAGCTACAATACTTAAAAATTTGTTGGCCAATTTTGCTAAATGAGTTTACACTAATTCCCTTGTTTTCCACCAATTTAATGGATCATTTTTTCTATTAATATTTGGTTCTTGATCAAATTGCCTTAATTCTATGATAGCAGATGGTGCTGCAGGTGGTGATGCGTGGGCCATCCGTACGGCGAATCCTGGAGGCTGTGAAGTTTCCTCAGGCTGGACTTAGTGAAATCTTACCAATTCCTATTGGTGGCATAGCTCTTGCTGGAACGGCTGACGGCTCAACTCGTTGCTGCGACGGTTGGTGTTGAACTCAATCTTCGACGGCGGTTTAATTTCTAAGCCCTGGTGATGCTTCGGCAGCGGCTGCGTAGTTCTCCTAAGAGGGACTTCTTACTTTCCTGCCACGGTGACGTATCTGCTGGCTGGAGCCGTTGTCGGTTAAATCGGTCGCTATGACGGCTGGCACAGACTGATTTTCGCGAAGCGGGCTAACAGGCCATCGATTCCACGCTACGCGGTGCCGGGTCGATTCAGGGGGCGTTAAATTTGGAGAGGTTGGTACGGTAGACTACATTTATTAACAATAAATTAAAAGAGCACAAATGCGGGGTGTCGAAAAATCACTTTGTTACAATTGTGTTACAGAATCTTTATGTCGAGTAAACATTGAATATACCCAATCATGCCCTGGTTTGTTACCACTAAATTTTTGTTCCTTTCTACATTGACGATCTAAGAATTTGATTATTATATGTAGATCTTCCACGGTCAATAGAAATCTCCATTCATCGCATGTTACTGAATTATTGCTCTTTCTTCTGCAAAACTAAATACTGTTTGGCAGCGGTGATTTTCACATGAAGCCTTTATACTTATTATAAATGGTTTCATAGGGCATCTTAAAATGTTCACTGGCTTTTTTTAAGCTCCAGCCGTCTTCAACAGTTTTTTTAAGAGCTTATTCTATTTTTGAGTCTTTATAGTTCTTATAGGATTTTGACCCTAATTTCCTCTTGTAAACACATGGCATTGTTATCCATAAAATAAGAAAAAGAGCATAAACATAATTATCAAAGATACTGCAATTTCTAACTGTAAGTTTACTTTGATACATATCAAAGTGACCCCATTTTGGTATCAAAGCCACTCCATCTAACAAAAAAATTAGTAAAGCTGTTCCAATTTATGGTATAATATTGCGCATTTTGGTGTTATATAGACACATAACACAATATTTATACAAAACATTAAGTAAATCAAATAATAAATGCACTTAATACCAAGCAAATTTGGCAGGGTACAAATTGACGTCAAATATGATGTATATTTTTATTGTACTTTAAAAATATGAAGCGAAAATCTTACCTTATATTTGTTACAACCACTTTGCACGATAAACTGTACGGAAGTAAACGGCTTGGTTCGGATGTCGTTGGATAGAATTTTGTCGGGAATTTTGAAATGTATATCATTTTTATGTGATGTATCAGTCACCCCACAAAATCAATTTCATTAGAACCTTTGAAGATCTGACGGGGCGGGCCATCCCGAGGAGAGAAACATTTTTCGATTCAAATTTAAGATGCTACAAGATGGGCCTCTGAAGATGGGACGGAGTGCATTATTCGTACAGCTTCAGATTCGTACAGATAGCGGATTTTTCGGCTTATCTTTAGGTAGGTACCATTCTTCTAGAACTGGAACGCCCTGTTTCAATCACGCGGGTGAAGAATGTCGCGTTCTAAAAGTGGCACCTAAAAATAGTAACGCTCTCAATCGCGCGGTTTTAGCCTGTGCCATGCCACGCAAGTCGAAAAGACTGGTAGTTTAAATGCAAAACTGTACACTTTGCTGTGGAATTAACGTGGTTTGTGAAGTTTTGAAAGTTTCAACAGTTTTTAGTTCGGTTTTGCTTAAAATGGAGACAGTAATTAAAAAAAAACGCAAATTAAAAGTGGAATTATGCTTATTGTGTCTAAATATGTCAAATGACAATCGAAAAAAAAGGACCTGTTGGGTAAAAACTTGGACGACAAATCATTATAAATGTGGGCATATCCCATCCAAATTTCCCATGGATTCTACAAATTATTTGAGAATGGATGCCAGATTTTGTTAGATTTGGTTTCGACAATTATTTCTAAGCAAGACACAAGAATGCGCGAAAGTATAAGTGCCTCATACTAGATATAGGTACTGGAAGTTTATTCGTTTTTTATATTAACTTAGTGAGGAATATTTTCATAAAATGAATGAAAAACGTGTGGTGTTGTGTGTTGCAATAATTTCTGCAGATGTTGGTACTGTTTGGCTTCAACTAAAGGAATATATTCAGGAAATTATGCCCTGCGTGAAATTCGATTAATATCAATTTTGTTAAATTCAGCAAAAGTAAAATTTGTTTTAAAGTACAATACACACATAGCTCTAACTTGTATGAGTACCACTTCTGATATTTTAAAATCTTGACTATTACTTGTCTTTCTTGAAACAAAGGGAACGTTACTGCTTTCCACTAATGCTTTGAAATTTTTGAAGTTTTCGACCTCCTTGTTTATGATGTACTTTTTTTCTCTCGTTTGATAACGGAATCGCAATCCACCTCGATGAGTATGACTACTAAGCAAATATTTATTATACATTTTAAAATAAAAAAATATCCTAATACAGCGTTAATCTTGCGATTGGAGATGCAGTTATCGGACCATAGGTATAGTCAAAACTTCTATGTCGCTGGTAATGTTACTTAAGGCCCACTTTAATAAACAAGATGCGATCTCATTACCACCACGGTCACCAACAGTTTCGCTCCACATGCAGCAGTGTGTTTTGTTTGTTACAGAGTCGCGAATAGTAAAATTAAACGTCCACAATTCGAGCGAATAAAAGCTCTGAGCATTTGTCAGAATTGGCGTTGGCTAGCATTTTTCTTGGTGTAATAACTGTCTCTTGCATTAATTTTATCTGCCTTTTACAGGTCATGCCGGTTTTTTGCGTTTCTGAGATGTTGTGTCTGAGATCATATTCTTGCTGTATGGTTAGCCTTTCCGTAATGTCTGAATTTTTTAACTATAAAGAATTCGTCACATTAATCACAAATCGTTATCAGGTAGCTTAAATCCGTGTGCAGTGCACACAATACAAAATCATACTATTCCAACAGGTATTAATGGTTTGGACGAATCTTGTAAAGAACACGACGTGGCTTATAGCAGAGAGAAAAACTTGGAGCACCGACATAAGGCAGATCAAATTTTGGGTGAGAAGGCTGTGGAGAGATTTAAATCATCAAACGCGTCTATAGGAGAAAAGGCAGCAGCTTTAGCTGTGGCAACAGCAATGAATGCTAAAGTTAAATTAGGAATGGGATGCGTTAACGACAAAACTAAGAAAAGAAAAGGAAAAGGAAAACTCGTAAACGTAAAGTGAAATTTAAAAAAGTTGGGGGATCATTAGCCTTTAAAGACGTAGCAAAGCAAGCACGAGTAGCGCTAAAAGATAAAAATATAAAGCATATGAAAGATGCTATTAAAGTTGCATTAAAAGCCGTTAATAAAGTTAAGAAGAAATATATTAAAGCTGCCCAAGTAATCCCAATACCTAAGACAGGAGGATTTCTACCACTAATCCCTTTATTTGCAGGCTTAAGTGCGCTTGGTGCTTGCCAAAGATGCAAAGCAAAAGCTTGAAAGAAAGTAAACCACATAATGTTGCAATGGAAGAAATAATTATGGGTAAAGGACTGCACATGAGACCTTTTTATCTTTTTTTATGACACAACCAACGTTCCAAGCGTTACCGATAAAATTACCGAAACGAGCTTTTACTAGTTTGGGTACTAGACAATGAAAGAGACTCTGGAACACACTGGACTGCATATAAGAAACATGGAGAGAAAGCAGTATATTTTGATAGCTACGGTAACCTTAGACCTCCACGAGAAGTGGTATTTTACCTGATTACAAAATATTGTATAATCATGAACAGTTACAAACATTTCAACTGCGGTCATCTGTGTGAATTTTTGTATAATTAAAAGTGCAGTGGATGTTTTTGAATAGTATACTTTATAACACCGAAGATGCCGAATTCTTTTTTAATGTCTGGAAGAAGCTCACACTTACTTCTAGGTATAATCCTCCAATTATTTTGGATGATAGTAAAAACTACGTCTTAGGGTTAATAAGCTTCAAATCCTTCAATTCAATTCCAAATATCGAGAAAAATAAGAACAACAAATTTTATTTTGGTTCCACTGGTAAATATATTGAAATTCTAGAAGGTAACTATGATATTGAAGCGATAAATAAATATCTACAACGAATCTTAGGTGACTTCAGATGACTTGATAATGATAACAGGACAACAGTTCCGAAAGCTTGACAACACAGAGTGTTTTTATTGTACTAGCCCTTAGCACTGTTAACTGCAATCCCAGATACATCACTGATTTTTATATGTATATATCTTGACTTTGAATATTTTCTGTAAAAGAAAATTTAAATAAGTACATTGTTTATAAACGTTTTACACAAGGTAAAAGAATTTTGAGTAACTATCGATTTGTTGAAGCTAACGCTTCCAAACATTTGTTTACTTAACAAAATATCTAAATATTACAAATTTATAAAAGATACACTAATTAGTCTTCAAGTTTAGCCTTAGAATTGTCTTAGCGAAGTCATTATGGTGTGTCACCGGTCTACTGTCAAATTTGCTGAAAGTAGTTGGTTTTGTCCACCCTGCAGTTTGCATAAAAATGTTTAATGGGACTCCTTGTTTGAGTGCCGCTGATGTGGAAACATGGCGTTTCGAGTGAGACTTAAACTTGTTCATGTTTATTCCGGATTTTTTCAATAATTCCTTGACTCACCTGCTCATGGATTGCTTATTGACTGTTTTGTATGGTCTTTTATGGGTTAAAACAGCAGATCTTGATCCGGCGATCTTGAATTTTTTGTTGCATCTAGATAATATTTTAACGTACTTGTGACACATACATAACGGTCTTTCTCATAAAATGGAATATATAAACAAGGGTGTATGCTATTTATTCCAGATGTTTTAATATTGTTGGTTATGGAAATTTGAATTCCTGTTCCTCCAACCTATGACCAGTAATCAAAGCGAATAACGTTACTAATTTTTGTCTAATATTTTAGGGCAAGATTTTTATTGGGTCCTATTTTGCTTACATAACTTATTACACTTTGTGGGTCCCATGTACTATTGTATTTTGGATTTGATGGTTTTAATTTCGATTCTTCCTTCATAAACCTTTTGGTAATAGGGTCACTAGCTAGACTTCTATGCAAAATTAATGATAAAGCGGATCTATGAGAGTTGATCGAACCGTACTTATAATTTTTGGTTGTTAATAAATGCTGTAAAAATTGTCTCCTCAGTGTTGATTATTATTTTGTCTACAATATTGGCACCAGATGTTGTAAGTTGTGTCTATAGCAGGTTCTGATATTTTTCTTTGGTGAAAGACTTCCCAGATAATTTTGTAGCTACCAGGGCAGGGCAATATTCTTTGCCAGCGGATGACGGTTGCTAATACATGAAATCAATAAATTATCATTAGGTTAGATCATAATTTCATCAATTTTTAATTTTTGTAACAGGGGAACCATGCCTGTGGAGGGCAAAAAGGTACTACTAATATGCCTTCTACTTGCTCTACAATAATTATCTTTTGTAAAGTTCTTGATATAGGAGAAAATGGGGAAATGCATAAAAATCTTCCCTTTTCTCCAAGAAAAATAACGCTCACATTTGCTGTTAATTTTTGTTGCAAAGAGATCAATATCGGCGTCCGAATCTTTCAACAATTTTTTGAAAGTAGATAGGATTTAGCGACCATTCTGTATCTTGTGACAGTGATCTTGATTCTTTATCTGATATATAGTTGTCATCGGACTTAATCTACTAAGCATATAACCAGATATTGCGCACCATTGCCAAATTTTCTAGCAAGACTACATAATTTTACATGTTTTATGCTACCTATTTTATTTAGTTATGTTAAGGATTCATCAGTCAAAATTTCGAGATTAAATGAGTCTTTATTTATACTATTGAAAGCATGTGATATTTTGTTTTCTTTCCGACCAGGGAAAGCAGGACATATTGAAATTAGTGAACCTATCAGTTTTGCTATTTTTGTAATAGACCCTATTGGATTACTTATGTAATATTGCACTATCTTCCTAATATTTGCACTTTTTTCTAAAGGAAGTTCAAGTTTGTGGCTTTGCTATTAAATACATAACCTAGAAATTTTTGCTTTTGACTTAACGATATTTATTTTTCAATTTTTAAGTGTCCTTAAGAGATCTTTGTTGGAAATATTTTCCTCACAGCTACATGAGTCCAACAGTACTAAAAAACCTGTAATAAAATTTAATGGCTGATCAGTATTAATATACTTACTAAGCTTGACGTGGTGACGAACCTCTTGTCAGAAGCACAAAGCGACGAATGACAATAGCAGGGCGCAGCAGGCTGATGTGATATTGAGGACTGGACGCCGATACATAATAACTAAATGCATGTATGTATTATACATACAATATACCTAAGTCTACAGTTATAAAAAAAATTGCTGAATATACATATACAGGTACGTACATAAATCTTTATGAAATTAACATATTATTCGTAGTAATGACATTTATTTGTAAGTACATACATAATTTTTTTATAATAAAAATTAAATTTTGAAAAAGTCCATAACTTTTTTAGTTTTAGTTTAGTTAGTTTAGTTTTTTAGTTTTAAGCACAGCCTGTTTATAAATACTCTGAGTCAAGAGAATCTTGTTCAGCTCATTCCATTACTAATGTTAGAGCTCAGCACGGGATAGACATTAGATGATAATTTTTTCTGTAAATTTGAGAAATCTAATGCCATAACGGGTTTTGACCCTTTCAAGCCAACCATCACTCCCTGTGAAACTTAATTTCACACAGGTTTTTTCTTGAATTATTTCATCAGTAACAGGTAAACTTCGTTATTTTTAACTAAGAAACGATTTATTGACTTCTTTTTCCATAATTTTATATGTAGGAGTTTTCAAAGTGCGTCTTTTAGTAGGATTTAGAGTATTGTCTCCTGTTTGCAAAATTAATTTTTTTTTATTGCATGTAATGAATTTGGTCTTATAGCTGCAAGATTTAGAATTCTTCATGCAGCAATACATATGATGGACCCAAAAAATATAATTTGTGTTGTACTTGCTAGTTGCGTTCTTCACAATTTTCTGAGAAGGCGGGGTTCTTCATATACAACACCGACATAGTTTGATAAAGAGAATTTAGCAGCTCATGAGTTTCAGAAAAAGTACGACTGACATAATCAGATTACAAAATCGTACAAAAATTATCTCTGCCATAGCTGCTAAAGCTAACTGAGATAACTATACACGATACTTTAATTCCGATGAAAAAATTGTTTGGCAGGACGCTATGTACCAACCAAAGGAAGGGACTAATTGTAGATTAGATTTTTTTAATAACCTTAAAAAATTACCTGGCTAATCATAATATTATTAGATTCTGTATAATTATCCTCAACTTCTTTCTGGCTTTCAGATTCCTGTGATGCTTGTGTCTCGACAAACTGTCCCGTTTCTTCTTCATCATCGCCATATTCAATATGCTGGATGTAGGCAGTTCTTGGTCAATGATAAATAGGAGTAAATTATAGTACCATAGTGTTGGGCTACAGATTTCGGCTCCTCCGGCCCCACCTCTTTTGGAACCTTTGGAATTTTGTTAATTTCTTGCCTGAACGAACCATAGAAACTGTATCTTTTTCACAACAAAATCGCGATTTTCTTCGGGATATATTGTTTTGTAAACTCAATCAACTTGTTATAGGCTTGATTTTTCAAATTCCGATTGGTATAAGCCCACGATTTGATTTTCCATAAACATGGATGGGTTTTATATATTTCAATAAAATTTGTTGCTGCTTCTTTTGACCAGTACCGTGAATCTACCTACCATTTTCCCTTTATAATAAAATATGAATTGAAGCAAAACTGTAGCAAATAGAAATTTTTTTGTATGCATAAGTACTTTCGTGACTGACTATACTTACCCATCATCAACTTTAAATAAATATAATAAAAAGTACTGATGTACTTACCACTTTAATTTGTTACGCTTTTTTAAGTCTTGATTCGCGCAGGTTTATTATCGTGGAATTCGATTGATCTCGGTTTCTTCTAGGAATAAGGGCCCCAGTTGGTCGCCTGGTTACGCTAAGAGGTATCCACGGTGGCGGTCCCCCGTTGAGCGCCACGATGCGGATGCACCTTGTCCTGGTTTGCTCCCGGCTGGTGAGACCTATCAGATTCTCCCCTGGACCCCCGCCACACTGTAGCCCACGGGTTCAAAACCACCTACAGATAATAATTTTTAACTAAATGCCTGATTTTAAAAAAATCGTATTCCACCGGCCCATAAACGAATTAACGCGAAACTATAAACCTATAAACCTATAAACCCATAAACCCTATATTTTTTATTTTATGACGCCTCTATATTTCTTATTTTTAGAGCTTTCTTCATTATTATTCAATTAATATACTTTTTGCGATTATCTATTTGAAGTTTAGTATTTTTCATCTTGTACCTAAAACTAGAAATATAAGGATTAGATGACAGTAGTAATTTGTGCAGCAAATCAGTAGGTATTCGTAAATACTCTACCACGTTTTCTTGTGTTAAACTTCCGATAACAATAATCTTTGTTGCTTTGGGTTTATAGGTTTAAGGTTTAGGGTTTAAAAATTTTAGGTCGATAGGATTATTGGTTGGTGGAATACGATTTTTTTTAAATTAGGCTTCGTGAGTCTATTAAAATTGTGATCAAATGCACGCTCATAAAATTTGGTTTGATTCAGTTAAAAATTATTATCTGTAGGTGGTTTTGAACCAAACTATCTCTATAGGCACAGTGTGGGCTCCGGTGCAAGTGCGGTAGACGCCTGCTCGGGGACTCGGGGGCTCGGGGGAGAGTTCACTGGCATCTCGTTTCTTTTCCTCTTGCCGTATGGCCCTGCGGCCGTCATCGAGGGAAAGTGAGATTTTCGATCCTTCGCCTCGTTTCGAGTTCGAAGAGCACAGGTGGAGATTCCACGGTCTTGTGGAACTTGTCTTGTGTCTACTTGTGTCTACTTGTATGTGGGATATGTTGCGACCGACACGGCCGTTGGAGCACTACACTAATTAGTTTTCCAATTTAGGACACTTGGAAATGTTTGGTTTGGGTCTAATACCCTAGCGTCTGAAGATTACTGTCTTTGGTTCACCATAGTTTATGCACTGTGTACGGACTCCGTGGAGTGCCTGTACGGAAGCTTTAAGGAAGTTTGGTTCAATTTATTTCTGTGCTATTTGATAGAACAGAATGTGGTTATGAATACGAATTCTTTTAGAATGGCGAGTGCGAACTCTCACCAGGTACTAGGCCCTGGCTGAAGAACTCTAAATTCCGCGGGTGCACGTTTGTTCGTCACTGAAGGGATTCCAGCAAAACTGCTGTTACGGAGTTCGGTTCAGTATCATTGTCTTTTGGGGTGCGACATTGGCACATCTGCCAGGTTTGGCTATGTCATGGTAGCTGATGACCTAAAACTCTGCTGATTTAATACAGATCTGGAGGCCTGTTGTGGGGTGTATTTTTGGATCTGTCTTGAGAAAATTTTGAAATGTTGGCGAAATTTTCGTTTCCTCGGTCTCACATCGGTTGTCACGAGGGAAAACCTCGATGATCGTCGTTGTCATCCTCCGACGCAGCGTGAACGTCTGGCATCCGTCCGTCGCAGGTCCGCGAAATTTTATATTACTCTGGAACGTCGTCTAGTGTTCACGGCGCTCATCAGCCCATGATGTAGCAAGGGTCTCTGGCTGAAATTTCTTATTGGTGTTTGGATTCATCTCTTCCTTCTTAAGGTGGCTACGGATATTGCAGCGGTCTGCAATTTACATATTTATATATCGGTTTCGAGTGTTTTGGTAGCTGGCTTCGAAACATAGCCTAATTTAGAAGTTTTCTACGACATTATCACCGGTAAAAAGTAAAATGCGACGGAAGGGATAACTCCGCGCGAAAAGTCTGCAGGATTGAACACGTACTAGAACCAAGCCTTTAATTCGCATTTATATTGGCACGCTTGCCCTCGTGACGGAGCGTTCCAGTCCTAGAGGAAAGAATGCAAATGCAAATGTAAAGGTACCTATTGGTGCATCCGGGATCATCTGTGTAATTACGCAAATTGAGCTAGAATGTATTTTGCTTATCTACTTATTTGCCAACTTCAGAATTTCCCCAATTATGCATATGTACAACAAACGTTATAGAAGTTGAGAAAAACAACAATATTGTTTCGTTTTATATTTAATTTTATAAACCAATCAGTAACTGTTTTTGTCGATTGATGATTTTACTTTATAAAAGACGATTATTAGCCTAAACGCCGATTATCCTACCTAGTTCGGTTTTCAGTTTTATTTATAGCATATTATATTTCTATCTCAAGGTGGTATTCAGAAGATACTCCTAATACTTATGTCTTGAATTATTAATTTATAACAAGGTAGATAACAAATACGGGTCTCACTTGCAGACCAAAATTATGTACGATAAGCAGAGCAAATTAATATAAAACTTAAATACTAATAACAATAACTGTCTGGTTTACCCTGTAGTTAGGCAGTTAAGTCTTCAGAGGAATATAGATTATATTATATAATATAAATAAGTAAAACATTATTTATGAATTACTTATTCATATTTCTCTGAAAATTTAACTTTTTTAAGTTTTCTTTTTTTCTTTAATATAGATGAAGAACTCTGCACAGGATAGCTTAAGATTGAATTGGATGAGTAATTTTGCTTTCATTAAATTTACGGAGCATTTATTTCTGGCATCCGACCATTTTAAATTCATTTGGGAAAAACCGCGTTCGGGAATGCAGTTTAAAATAGGGACACTTAATAATGAGGAAACTAGTTGAAGCATATTCCTGGTATCATTTATTGGAAACTGCTAAAGAGCTGGTGCCATTTCTGTGTAATGGTGTCTTTACTATTTCGCACTACTACGTCCAAGGATGATTTCAACAAGTTAAATTCTTCATATAAGTTATCTACTAAAACACTGTCGAGTAATCATTTAATTTTGGGCTAAATATCGGGATGTCTCGCCAAAATCGGGATGTCTGGCAACGCTGGTATGTGTACCAACCAGGCTCCTGAGAACAGAGACATTTAAAGGGTAACATAAGATCTATAGTTTTGTAACAAAAGCCGGGACGCGTAGTAATTTATTTGTTAGTTTTCGGAATGGATGGGCCAAATAGTAAAATATTTCACTAATTTTGTCGAAAAGTTAAGTCACACACAGCACCCACTATTTTACAGGAGAAGTAGATAAACTATGCTGATTCAAACTCAATTTGCATAATTTTGGGTTGAAAATGGATGTCCCGGTAGACGGGCTCTGGAGGGGTCTTCTTGATTTTGAAGTTGACGTCCAAAAAGATATTCGTGGTTTAAAATAGTCGAAAATAAGGCCATCAATAGCCCACAGTTCATTCTGGCTCAATTTGCATAATTTTGGGTAGGAAATGACTGTCCCGGCAGACGCGCGCCAGGGGGGTCTTCTTGATGTTGAAGATGATGTCTAAAAGGGTATTTGTGGTTTAAAATAGCCGAAAATAGGACCACCGGTAAGTGATTCATATTATTTGGGCTACCCTGTACTGCAAAAGCAACCAATGCAAGGTCTCAAATAACTGCAATAACCGAGATCGGCCGTCTAAACTCGCCGAGGTCGACGGTAAGCCATTCACTTCGCTGTGGCCTCACGTTCTCATTTAATTAAGTGCAACATATTATATTTTTATAAAGATGTCCATTACTGTTTCTACATACAAATTAGGAAATAATAATAAATAACTAGTAATAACTAAGTATAATTTGCTGATGCAATGAGGCTATTCGAGTACAGCACGTTTGACTTTCAAAAAAATATTTTTATGTTTGTATATATATATAAACAGAAAATTATTTCTATATACAAACGAGAAATTTTGACTTTAATCCAAGTATAACAGTTACAGTGTCTTTGTAAGTAAAAGTACAACAGTTAATGTACAGTGTTTTCGTCAACTACCGTAATATACAGTGACGATGAAAAGATCTATGTTATTTAGACAATAATTATTGTAGAAATAATTATATCTCGTCTGTTAGTGAAACAAAGTGAGTATATCAATGTTTTTTAAAGATTTCTTATTTATTCAATAATAATTTATTTGAGCACTGATATTTTCAGTATGATATAATATTTGTTATATAATTCTGTTTAACATCTTGTTTCCCAATGACATATTCATAGTCGCAGTCGCGATTCTCGTGAGAATATACAGTGATCATGAAAAATTAGGATAATATTTAGATAAATATTTTTAAAATAATTATCCAATATATTATAAAGGTTTCTATTTGTACGGAAATCTAATTGAGCAAATAATATAATAATAATATTTATTATCTCCAATTTAAAGTACAATGGCATAACATTTGACAGACATTTTAGGATGATTTAATATTTATAACATAATTGTGCTTAACCTCTTCTTAAACTATTAAAGCAAAGAAAAAGGAGTGGAAACTATCCGACATTACTCAGATAATTAATATTTCATGTTAATTAAAAAA
>NW_019416503.1:33427-41070 GCF_000390285.2 Anoplophora glabripennis | reverse complement strand
ATTTTTTTTGCTATTTTTTTATACTTTTTTGCAATAACAATTAAGCCCACGTTTTTTTTTATTTGCATAGAAATATTATCATTTCTGATGTTATTTAGAAGCCGTTAAAGCAAAAATCTCCGATCATATGCGTTTTACCCAAATACACCCTTTGTAAGACAGATAACGCCTGGATTATGAGAGATTTCCCAATTTTTAAATGATTTGACCAATTTTATTGGATATTAGCATTTATTACACTGTAAAAAAATCGGTGTGAGTGAAACCAATAAAGGTTCGGAGTGAATCCAATGAGTGAAATTAATGAGTACATTTTCACTCAATATTGGGCATTTTTTTACTCATTTGTGATTATATTTAATCTAAATCTGAGTACTTTCACTCAAATATAGATACTCCTTAAATAAATTCTTCACGTAAACTCGTATTTGGTGCATTTGTACCTAAATCAGAGTAAATGTTCTCATTACTGAGTGAGTTTAAATCTATATTAATTTCGAGTAATTTGAATGGCGCCGTGAAGATGGCACCACTTATATATTGCTTCTGTAATATCGACCACAGTTGACAGGGGCCCGTTAGATGCTCCAGAAAAGCGTGATCGCCAGGAGAACAGGCCTTAGCCGGCGGCGGTGGGTCTCAGCTGGCGGGTCTCAGCTAGGACAGGAGGAGACCCCCGTGAAGTGAATTAATTTCAATTAATATCCTAATCCTAATTAATCATTTATGAGTAGTTTATTTTTGCACTCAATATTTAGTTAATTAAAAACCAAGTCTGAGTAAAAAATGACTTAATAATAGTTAAATTTAAATCATGTCAGAGAAAAAGTCAACTCTAAATTGGTTTTATATACTCAGAATGGAGTCAAAAGTCGTTCAATTGATAGTTAGTAGTTACTCGGATTTGAGTAAAACTCACTCATTTTTGATGTTCCACTCAGTTGTACTCGTACTAATAGAGTGAAAAATTCACGCAATCGGGTGTGGGCGGAAATTGATACATTATTGAGTAAAATTAGATGGAATTTGAGTGAAATTTTTTTACAGTGTATACACGACGATTCGCATACGAACCGACACAGAGCAGGAGCATGTAGGGAAACCTAAAATATGGTGATTTAACGCAACTCACTTGGTTAAAGAATATTTGAAAACCAATTGTAAGTTTTAAAATGTTTTTAATGTGTATTGTCTTGACTAGGTATTTTAAAATATTTTTAGATTTAAATTTTTACATAAGGAAAAATATTATAATCCATAGTTATTACTGTTTTTATCTGAAGATGGGAAAAATCCAGAAACGATCGTAATAAAAAAATTGTTTTACAACAAATTATTTAATTGTGACCTGTTCTCCCAGTAAACTAATAATTATTATCGAAATTTCAAAAGTTGGCTGTGAATTTGAACGTCAAACTTTATTTAGAATTTCTCCCAAACACTCTCCCGGATCTACTTGACGAAGTGCCACTACGACTCAGACTGGAACATTGGTTTATGCATGATGGAGCACCCCCTCATTCTTAGTGATATTGTTGGAGACTTTTCTAAACCACCAGTATCCAAATAAATTGATCGGAAGACTCAACCAATGTAACTTCTTTCTTTGGGGAACATTAAAAAAAATTGTATATTCCTCGTCAGTTGCGCCTCGAACAGAATTATGGCATTGCACATTCATTAGAAACAATCGACAGTTATTGAATAGAGCAGACTTCAATTTTCGACGAAGAACAAATTTACGTCTGAGAGAAAACGGTGATCATTTTGAACAATTTCTATGACTTATCAGTGTAAATTGTATGTTATTTTTGTTGTTTTTCTATTAAATATTCCTCGTCTCCAAGAACTGAAGTATTGTACATGTTCAGTTGTTCATTGTTATTATTATTATTAGAAGTAGATAAACTATGCCGATTGAAACTCAATTTGCATAATTTTGGGTTGAAAATGGATGTCCCGGTAGACGGGCTCTGGAGGGGACTTCTTGATTTTGAAGTTGACGTCCAAAAAGATATTCGTGGTTTAAAATAGTCGAAAATAAGGCCATCAATAGCCCACAGTTCATTCNAATTTAAACAAAAAATTGTTTTTGTAAACTAATAATTATTATCGAAAATTCAAAAGTTGGCTATGAATTTGAACGTCAAACTTTATTTAGAATTTCTCCCAAACACTCTTCCGGATCTACTTGACGAAGTGCCACTACGACTCAGACTGGAACATTGGTTTATGCATGATGGAGCACCCCCTCATTCTTAGTGATATTGTTGGAGACTTTTCTAAACCACCAGTATCCAAATAAATTGGTCGGAAGACTCAACCAATGTAACTTCTTTCTTTGGGGAACATTAAAAAAAATTGTATATTCCTCGCCAGTTGCGCCTCGAACAGAATTATGGCATTGCACATTCATTGGAAACAATCGACAGTTATTGAATAGAGCAGACTTCAATTTTCGACGAAGAACAAATTTACGTCTGAGAGAAAACGGTGATCATTTTGAACAATTTCTATGACTTATCAGTGTAAATTGTATGTTATTTTTGTTGTTTTTCTATTAAATATTCCTCGTCTCCAAGAACTGAAGTATTGTACATGTTCAGTTGTTCATTGATATTATTATTATTAGAAAATATTAAAGTAAAGGTATAAACTTATTTACTCTATACAAGGGCTATAAAAAACATAAAAAGAGGAGTTATGACATTTTAAAGACATACAATCTGCAGCAAGTGACGCCCTCTAATAAGTAGTAGCAAAATTATGATCGGATTTGAATTCGTCTCCTCAAAGAACCTGAAATTCTCAAAATATGTGCAATATCTGTAATTTTTTACTTTGACTCACTGNAGCAAAGAAAAAGGAGTGGAAACTATCCGACATTACTCAGATAATTAATATTTCATGTTAATTAAAAAAAGTAACTTGTTTACTTTTAGGAAAATTTCAATTTATGAAGAATTCCTAAGAAAAAGCGTGTTGTAATTTAGGTTTGAACCAAGATCTTCAATCTAACTGGGAGAACTACGGTTTAAAAAATGCAATAATTATTAAATATTTAAAATTTATTTATAAATTACAAAAGTGCCAATGCGTTTCATGTGTAATAAATTATCAAAAGTATTATCATCAATGCTGCATTCTGTTTCTACAGTGTCATAACCACAGTTGTCACAATGAAGGTGGCCAAGCGTATGATTATGAATTAAATCTATATACGCCACTGGTTCCTTATAATACTACTGATAACCTTGCAATAGGGTATTTAACCAATCATTATAGAAATTAACTTCTAATAAATAATTTTTACATTTTAAACATAATGATATATCTGGTATCACATTCATTGGACTCCATAATAAATATACTTGATTACATGACACAAAATCAGAACTGCAATATGAATCCATGAAACTGTCATCCAAGGTCCTTAAGTACGTCCGATAGGATTGAAATATGTCTGATCCATAACATTCGTCGTCTTCATTGAACTGTATGTTGGACGCGGTCATCACATTCTTCTCTGATCGTGTTGGTAAAAATTTAAATCTTGGTGATACTACATAGCGATCTAAAACAAAATACTTACATTAAATTTATACGCCCTTATTACTTCAACTACAATTACCTTCGGCACTTAATTGATCTTCTATGGAATAACTCATTCTCATATTCTTTAACTTCGCTGGTGTTATGTCTGTTTATATAACAATATCTTCGAACATTAATAATTCCCACTCTGGCTAAATTACTAAATGTAACCACTAAAGAGAGAGGCTTTCTATAGAAAACGAGGACTAAAAATGTTCTTACATACAGTTGCATTTATACACGTATATGATTTTTGTAGAAATAACTGTATGTATGAAGGACATTTATAGAAAATTAATATTCTAGTAAATAGTAACAGTAATTGACCGCTTTTAATTTTTTTAATGTATGCGCGCCAACAAATGCAACCTCGTTGAAGTAATTCCGCTTCCCTTTCACTCAGTATTATCATATAAAAGCAGACTCGACAATATTAGTGGCATTACTTCATCAGTCTCATCAATTTCCATACAACAACAGGTAAGTCTATAATCCTTTTATCTTCAATCTAGTTACTAAACATTTTATTTATTTATTCCTAGAATGGATCTTACAAAACTAAACGAACGGTCACTTTTAGCTTTCAAACCAACAAAGTCGATAAAAGATTTGGAGATTGGAAGAAAATATTCAATCTCTAAAATTAAAAAAGTGACAACAAAGTATGGGGAAAGCTTGGTAGCAGAGTCGGACGAATATCAAGTGTTCCTACCCAATCGACTGATGGGAGAAATAGGAGATCATTTAGACGAATTTGAAAATTGCCGATACAACATAGTCGGCCACGGTGAGAAAAGCAATGATACATTAAATTTTTCAAAAACTGTTGCCATAGAATTCCTTAAAAATATATAATTTAAGGTGATAAATATGGATAATTTAAGTGACGATATAGTAAAAATTGTTGGAGGAATTTTTTTAAATTTAAGTCGTTCAAAAAATGGGAAAAACGAAACTGCTAAAATATATAACATATTGTAACGAGAATATTAGATTGATGGATAATGCTCTTTTAAACGTTGAAAGTAATATTTTACTTAAAACTAAACTTCAGACAAACATTGGTCATTTGAGAAAATATAGACAGTTGTTAAGATCTCTTGATAATATTTATCTGGGCGGTGGTTTATCTGAAAATAAAAAATTAAAATTAACACCAAAACGAAGCCAACGAATTCGGTGGGAAGATGGAAAATCTGCATTTTCAAGTAGAATTCGAAGCGGTTTAGTAATAAATATTCTTCATACCGATCCACTGGAATTTTTAAAGGATTCATTTTTTTTAATTTAAACCCTCAATTTCAAATGAATTAAAAAAGGATCCAACAATTAAAGTCAATGCGATGTTATGTTGTGAATTTATTAAAGGAAGTGTTGATGAGGATAAGCAAGTTAGACAATTTAAATATTTTAATACGAAAAATAATTTAATTGATTTAAGTACGGATTTGTGGCAGTGGTATCGAGATAATATTAGTGACAAAATAATGAACAAGTTAACGGAATTTCATGAGGGGCAAAGTGGCTGGGCACTCAACGGCATTGAAAGCTTAGAAATTGACATTAATAAATATGAATTTTCTAATAGAGGTACGTGATATATCAACTTCCGCAAGAAATTAAATTGAAAAGAGCCGTGATAAATATCAAAAATACCGATCAGTTCTGTTTTGCCTATGCCGTTGTAAGCTGTCTGTATCCCGTGCAAAAAATCCGGATCGTATTAGTTCATATCCCGACTTTCATACTGTATTGAATTTTACAGGAATAAATTTTCCTGTGACCATAGAACAAATACCGAAATTTGAAAAATTAAATAATATTTCCATTAATGTTTACATATTAAAATTAAATGGGAAAATATATTCCGTTGTTATTTGAAAGGAAAAATTACCGACGCATGTAAATTTGCTTATGATTCAAAACAAATATTACTCAGATAATGACGTTAATTATGCGAAAAATCAAAAAAATTTTGAAATCAAATTTCATTTTACCTGGATTAAAAATCTTTAGGGATTGCTTTCGAATCAGCGTGACCTTAAAAATTTTGATGTACGTTTAGTAGCTGATGAGTCAAATATTAGTTATATATTGGAGGTTGATTTAGGTTATCCAAATAATCTTCACGATTTGCATAGAGACTTACCTCTATGCCCCGAACATAGAATTCCACCAAATTCAAAATTACCAAAATTAATGACAACTTTATTTGACAAGGAACATTATATAATGCACTATAGAATTTTGAAACAGTGCCTCGATTGTGGCCTATATACAAAAAAAAATCATAAAATTCTTCAGAGTAAACAATCTGCTTGGTTAAAGGAGTATGTAGACTTAAATACATCGCTTAGAGCAAAAGCAGCTAATGAATTTGAAAAGAATTTGTTCAAGTTGATTTTAAATGCTGTGTTCGGTAAAACAATGGAAAATATTCGGAAGCATCATATTGTTAAATTATTTTCAAATTGGGAAGGAAGATACGGGGCTAAGAATTACATATCAAGTCCTACTTTTCATAGTAGTTCGATTTTTGATGAAAATTTGGTAGCGGTAGAACTTAATAAAACTGAAATAGTATTCAATAAGCCTCTTTACGCAGGTATGTACATTCTGGGCATTTCTAAAACATGCGTGTACGACTTTCACTACAACTTTATGTTAAGAAAATTTAATATAGAAAACTGTAAATTACTATATACCGACACGGATAGTTTGATATATGATGTACATTGTGATGATTTTTATTCAATTAAGGAAAATTCTGAAAAATTCGATACAAGTGACTATAAACAAAATAATGTATATTCGATTGAACAAAAAAATAAAAAAGTGGTTGGTTTAATGAAGGACGAAAATAATGGTAACATTATGACTGAATTCGTTGGCTTGCGATCAAAAATGTATAGCATTAAATGTGGAGAAATCGGTAGCGTTAAAAAATTAAAGGATTAAAAAAAATATCGTAAAGAAGCATATTCAATTTGAAGACTACTTGACATGTTTAAGAGACTTTAAGGAGGTTTATAGAACTCAGAGATTAATTAGATCTTATTTACATGAAATTTATTCGGTGAAACAAATTAAACTTGCTTTAAGCCCATTTGATGACAAAAGAATTTTGAAAGAAGATAGCACGGATACTTTACCATATGGGCATTATTCAACACTTTATTGTTTTTGCTAAAAATTGAGCAGTTATCTTGAAATGTATTTTTGTGGTTTTATTTCAAATGTGATAATCGTCACATAATTTAAGAATGTTGCAAGTTAAAACTAGTTTGTGTAGTCTACCTTCATAAAATAAGTAACGATGAGCATATTTCCGATGTATTTATTTTTAATAAAAGACGTACATTTATCGTTTTTCATTTTAGAAAAATTTAGGAAATACAAAAGTTTTCATAAAGGTAATATACATTCGTTAATGAACACATACATTTTGATTTCTTATGATAAAAACATCGGGGCTCTGCAAGTTGAAGTGATGGATGTTCTTCCAGCTCGTATACCGGAGTTGATGAATATTCTCTAATATACAGGGTAGCCTATCGAAAACGTACCGCAAGGCATTACAAGGTAGTAAAGAACTTTTCGGCAAAATCCAAAAACAGGTCAAATTTGTTTCTGAGGGGGACAACTCTTGGCTCAAAAAGCATACCAAAATCTTCAACCCCCTAAGTGGGGGTGCTATCCCCTAAATTTTTTCAAATGGGAATGGGGGTCAAGTGGGGGGTCATTAGAAAGGGCTTTTAATTCTCTATACATCGATTCTTACTTTTTGAAAATCGATTCATTATTTTAGAAAATATGCAGCTTTGAAAATACGAACAATATTTTTGACGAGAAATGCGAAAATCGATTTAATTTTACTTCAAAACTTACGGTATTAGTCAAGTAAATGCTGAAAATGTTGTCCGCCAACTTGCATACAATGATACAGGTTGTCTTCAAACCGTTGTCGAACATTCTGGAGCACTTGCGGTGTTACTTCGCGACATACATTAATGATTCGTCCTCGCAGATCTTCCAAGGTATCAGGTGGA
>NW_019416503.1:24851-33240 GCF_000390285.2 Anoplophora glabripennis | reverse complement strand
AATATTGTTCGTATTTTCAAAGCTGCATATTTTCTAAAATAATGGATCGATTTTCAAAAAGTAAGAATCGATGTATAGAGAATTAAAAGCCCTTTCTAATGACCCCCCACTTGAGCCCCATTCCCATTTAAAAAAATTTGGGGGATGGCACCCCCAGTTAGGGGGTTGAAGGTTTTGCTTTGCTTTTTGCGCCAAAAGTTGTCCCCCGCAGAAGCAAACTTTACCTGTTTTTGGATTTTGCCGAAAAGTTCATTACTACCCTGTAATGCCTTGCGGTACGTTTTCGATGGGCTACCCTGTATAATTATTTGTCAACCATGTGACTTGTTTTTCTAAATCAGGCGGCAGAAGCTGCCTAAAAAATGGCGGTTTAAAAATATAGTGAGCCGTTTTGGTGCCATTGTAAGCCGCCAATTATTTGAGAATAAACTTATTTTGTTCTATCTTGAACCCCTGCACATCCAAAATTAGTGGCATTAATTAAATAGCCTAGACCTGTCTGACAATTTTCGTTAAGGGGTTATATCGGAACAAACGATCATGTAAAATTAAACAGTATGCTGTGGTATCACTTGGAACATTACTTGAAATTTCCCATTCTATTCGTAAAATGACAGCTCCTGATTGAATGGTTTCTTTTTGATGGGAGCAATCAATATGAGTTACTGGAGCAATGGATTTAAACTCTTTTGGAGTAAATATGGGCTCGTTTTCTAATTCATAAAACGATTTTCGGAAGCTGGCAAACATTTCGTATAATGTGGCGAATTTGTTGTTATTAAAGTCAAGGAATAAGTCGTGATATGGATATCTTTCCGAATTTAAAAATACTCTTATATTTGTAAGACCACAGTCCTCAAATGTACTCATATTTGAGGTCACCTTATTTTTCTTATCTGTCTGAAAGCAACAACAATATGACGAGGCGTCTCCAACTTGGTGGTGGTTTTCACGGGCCAAGTGTGTCTTGTAGTTTGTGAAAGGGAAGGGTACTCTACAAGTTCCCAACTTCTAAATGGAATCAATATCTCCACATTTTTATCTAAAATCTTAGTCAGGGCCAGTTGTTGGGGGATTCCTACGGAAACGTGAGGTACTCTCCAATAGATTTTTTCAATACTAATTTTAGGTTTTTCAGTCTCATCGATAGCTGTTACTGCATCTAGATCATTGCTACTTCGAATCAGAACCAGTTCCTGCTTCATATTTAGTATAATTTTTCTATATTCTTCGAAAAAGCCCAGTAACATTTTAAGAGGAATGCATACATTAAACTTGTCGCCTTCGAGCCGATTTCCATCCTCTGTAGTCAAATTTCCTTTCAAGTATAGCATACTTTCACAAGGTAAAGTATAGATGTCCAATTCCTGAAGTGATATCCTTACTTCATCATTGTAGCCCAATTTAGAGGTCACGAAAGGTTGATAAAAGTCGACGATGGAATTGTCGATGAGAGGTTGCTGCATAACATCTAGTATATCCATTATATGAGAACTTCAAAACCGAGAGACTTCAGGAATCTCTTGTTTTCCGGTGTTACTTTAATAACGTTCTTCTTCGGACTAACGGCTGATTGGTTTTTGGATCTTCTTTCATAACTGCGTTTCGTCGTAATATTTGATCGACAACATTTTGTATTGTAGCGAACTACCATCTCTAGAGCTTTCGAAGATTTAATCTGAGTTTCCTCACGAAAATTTATAAGAATTCCGTCCTGATCGAGTATTTTAACAGTCAAGTTGTTGATCGTCTTAACGGTTACTATTTTATATCCTGGTCCAACGGTTGGAAAAAACTGATGAATAATGTGAACAGGATTTTCGTTGAAATATGAACCTGCCGCTATGTTACAATCTATGCATATAGCATTGACTTTAATTATTTGGACGGGAAAATCAGACTCGTTCAGTGTATTAGCTTTAATAATTCTTTTTTTGAAACCCAACAGACGTCCTAGACTCGTTCAGTGTATTAGCTTTAATAATTCTTTTTTTGAAACCCAACAGACGTCCTATGGATTTCTTATTTGTAAAATCTATGTCAACATTAGTATCAATGCTGACAGTTGATGTATTTCGATTGGCTCTAATGTTAATATTGGCAGTTGATATTTGTTGTTGTAGGTAATTATTGATATCGGTAATTTCATAAGCTCCAACTGGAATTGTTAGTGTCGTATTACCATACGTAAACTTATTGTTTGTTTCATCGATGTTTGGAATTACGTTGAAGGTTTCAAAATCTGATAGACCAACCACATATTCAGCGTCATCATCTAAGTATATTGGTGGGTTATAATCTGCACTTAAAATAGACGTATTTCCAGATAAAGTCAAAGTCAGAGACATGTTGAACAGTTAAAACTTTATTTATAATAAACAGATTTTCCTCAATTACATACATTATATAAAAATTTTAAACATAGGTGTCCACAGTTTATTGCATTATCTCGTTGGAATTTATCATGATTATATTTGATTGTATTTAAGCTACCATCGCTATAAAAATATTTTGTTACTGCATTCGGAGGTCTCAGATTACCATAACTATCAAAGTATAATATCGTCTTGTTTTTCTTTACGTATGCCGTCCAGTGAGTGCCTGGTCCAGACGAAATATCCAAATTAACTATACCACATTCGTTTCTTCTTATCTTTACTGGTAGGGCATCCTGCATGTACACTCCTCGGAAATGCGGAATACGTAACTTTTTAGCAAATTTAATTAAATCTACATTAGTCAGTGCATGACGAGGTAGCTTTATTGGGAGTTTTTTGATGGTAAATAAAGCCCCATTCCTTTCCTATAAGGACGCAGATATAAGCCTTTTCCAAGAGCAGCCTGTTCCATGACCAGATTATGTCTTTTTTCCTCCTCCATTTTTTCCTTTGCGGCTTTCGCATCGTTCACAGCTTTCGCTATTCCAGCAGCTCCACCGCCTATACTTCCAAGAGCACCTAATGCGGCAAATAGAGGAATGAGAGGAAGAAATCCACCAGTTTTGGGAATCGGAATTATCCGCTTTCGTGGCCTAGTTATCCTTTTCGTTCCTATTGATGATAGAGCTTGCTTTACTACTTCACCGAGGTTACTAGATGGTTTACCCCGAATACCCTGTCGAGCTTTTTGTACTGCTTGGTTAAAACTTAGAGCCTGACCTCGTTTACGTTTCACAAATTTCTTCTTCTTCTTCTGTAATCCCATTCCTAGCTTAGTTTTGACTTTCATTGCATTGGCAACAGCCCACGCTGCAGTCTTTTCCCGAAACTGGCGTCTTTAGATTTAACCCTCTCCCAGGCACGTTGTTCAAGGATGCGGTCTGCCTTATGACGATCTTCTATATTAGAGCTGTCACTGTATGACAGTCGTGAGCTAGGCATGCGTTATCCAAAGGATTAATGCCAGTACCACTTCTAGCAAGCCTTTTTTTCAAGCTTGGTACCTGGTCCACAAAAGTTGTAACCAGGAATGTGTAGTTCTATCGGAAGTTAATTTATAAGCGTATTAAGAAACCCAGAACCTCTCTTTACTCGCTTTCTCTGTCGATTAACTGCGGATAGGTTGGGCACAAGCATTTATATATGCTCTGGCGTGATACTTCAATACAACTGAATTTAATTGTTAGTTTTATACCTTACAAATACTTTACGTACTACGTCAACGTACAGTACATAACATTTTCCTTCAGAATGAGGATCGAGAAACAGAACATTTCGTTACTGGTAACCAATCACGATGATAATATTTCATTAAGTAGGTTTAAGAAACACGGCCCACTTTTTGAAGACGGTTTTAAGCGAGGACTCGTTGTTGGCGTTTCTGGGTCTGGTAAAACTAACGTCATAATAAGTTTATTGGCGCACCCAAATGGTTTGATGTTTGAAAATGTATACTTTTACTCAAAATCCCTATACCAACCGAAATATGAGTATCTGAAACAGCTACTGGAACCCATCAAAGAGATTGGATACTATGAGAACCAAGATGGCAACGATGTCGTTCCTCCAAGTGAAATAAAACCCAATTCTATTATAATATTCGACGATGTGGTATGCAGCAATCAGAGTGTTATGAGGGACTATTTTTGTTTTGGTCGACATAAAGATATAGACTGTTTCTATTTAAGTCAAACATACTCATCGATTCCAAAACAATTAATACGAGATAATGCAAACTTTTTGGTGATTTTCAAACAAGATCTCACTAATCTGAAACACATTTATGATGATCACGTCAACGTTGACATGTCTTTCCAAGAATTTAAATATATCTGTGGAGAATGTTGGAAAGATAGGTTTGAGTTCTTGCTTATAGACAAAAGCTATCCTTTGTCTAGTGGAAGATACAGAAAAGGCTTTGATGCTTTCATTGTTCTGTAGATCATAAATAAACACGGAATTATCGATGCCGCTCATTAACATGTCAACCATGAATAAGGAATTAGCAAGGCAGTTGGTTAAAACCAGAAAATCAGTGAAACAAAAATATCAAAGTTTGAAATCGGATATAGCTCAGTCACAGTCTCAGTTGGAAAAGAGTTACAAACCTATAACGGAACCTTTACAAAAACAACTGTCCACCATTAAAACGGATATGACGGTAAAGCAAGAACCAGCAGAAATAAAAACTGAATCGCGGTCTTCCACACCAAAAAGAACCAGTGTTAACCCCTACAGCAACTATTTACAAATGAATATACCGAGTTTTTTAGAAGATATGTACCAGTACGAGCCGGAAAAACAGCTGAAACAGATCAACAAAACAGTGACGAATTAATTAATCAGGAAGTGGAGCAAAGTCGTGTCTTTCTTCAAGATCTTTCAAACACACAAGCTTATAATGAATACCTAGAGATGTACCATCCTCTTCCCAGACAATATATAGATTTATCTGTTAGAGGAGATGAGACAGACAGTGATCGTCAGTATGGAGTGAAACATGACCTTGAAAGGGAGAAGTTTAAAATTATTGGCTCCGATCAATCAATGGAAAAGATTTTAAAGTAAATGGAGTAACGTATGTTGGAACACCTGGTATGTACGAGTTGCTCTTTAAAAAAAGAGACTACTGGGCTCCCAGGGTGAAAAATACAGGACAATTATAAAACCATATTTGGTAAAGAAGGGACTATTGAAAACTGCTTCTATTCCTTCCAAAACCATTCTCAAAGCCGCCCCTACCCACTAGACCACTGCGGCGTAGAACGCACTCGTTACAACACTATACAAAAGGTGGTCTGTTAAATTTAATGAATAATAAAATAGATTATGTGTACTACGATGATCCAAATGAACTGATAAATAGAGTACGTCTCCTAATCGCTTCACAATTAGCAGGAAATGACTCTGTGGGCAACGAAATTTTTTTTATAATTGAGGAAATGAGAGAAGCTAAAATTATAAAATAACCTTCAACATCCTCAAATTACACACACTTACTTTATCTCCATCGTTTAAATAGTCATCATGCATATCGATAAATTTGGTCGTCATATGTTAAGGGGCAAATATTTTATCGAGAATGGATACTGTTCCTCACAATTATCAAACTGATATGGGGAAGGAATTTTATAATAAGGATTTTAAAGAATTGATGAATAAATATAAAATAAAGCACTACAGCACATACTCCACCTTGAAAGCAGCTGTTATGGAAAGACTAAACCGAACACTAAAAAATTTGATGTGGAAGCAGTTCAGTCTTCAAGGAACATACAAACGGATACCTCTGCTACAAGATCTTGTTCATCAGTATAATAACACGAAGCATCGAACTCATGGATTGAAGCCTAGCCAAGTAAACAAGAGACACGTTAAAAAGTTATTGCAAACTGCTTTTAGTCACCTAAAATCTGTCGATTCAAGACCCGCCAAGTTCAAATTAGGTAATTTCGTAAGAATTAGCAAATTTCGAGGAACATTTCGGAAAGGGTACGTCCCAAATTGGAGCAATGAAATTTTTAAAATAAGAAAAGTGAAATTAACTAACCCGACAACTTACCTATTAGAAGATCAAAATGAAGAGGAAATTCAAGGTGCCTTCTACACCGAGGAGCTGCAGAATGTTAAATACAAGGACATCTATTTGGTTGACAAAGTACTGAAGAAAAAAGGAAATTTTTACTTACAATGGGAAGTCGCACAATTCGTGGATTAATAAAAATGAATTAGTCTAATGTGATGTAATATATTTTTAAATAAACGACACAATTTAACCTACAATATCTGTATTATTTTATAAAAGAAAAACTCTGTTTTGAAATATCCTACGTCTATGGTTCGCATCTAAAATTGGGTCTAGAATGGTGGAAGAAGCTGCTATTCTCCTTTGGAAACGGTGTCGATCCACAGCAAAGATCTCCCAATATCTTTTTCAAGAGGCATTGTAAGCGTACGTCCACGTTACCTTTAAATGCACTTGGTTGTTGCTTTCATTAAAAATCACCTTTTTTCCATAATCGAAACCACTGAGTACAAATTTAGAAAATCCTACACCCGTATATTTAAGGTATTAAAGACCAGTTCTTCAATTAACGACCACCCCAGCTGACGAATTAAGGTACCAATTTGACATTTGACAGTTTCACATAGTTTTAGTAATTAATAAATGTATGAGGCGTTTCATCGAGTTAGCAAGTGACGAGAAAGGTGCGTTTTTGCTTATTATTATGTCAGATTCTGGGATAGACAATAACTCAAATTATTCATCCTACTGGACATATGTGGATGACGTTCTTTCAAAGTATGCAGAAGATATTAAAGAAGAGAAACAATTAATCAGCGAAATAAAATATTCACTATCAAATTCGACCAAAGTCTCGACAGGAATTAGCGCAGCTATGGGGTTTGAACCTACCATCAAATTCAAAAGTTCTAGTGACGGTGAAGTAATTTCTCTTATGGATGTGGACTGGTATGACTTTATCGCCAACATTAATATTATACAAATACAAATACAAAATACAATTATGAGCGATTCTAAAAAATTCTGGAACTTTGTAAACTCAAAAAATGGTTCTACTGGTATATCGTCCTCAATATCATATAATGGGTCTAATTGCGATAATCCCCAAGACATAGTCAACGCCTTTGCTAGTTACTTTTCTAACTCCTTTATTGATTCCACCAATTTTGATTTAAATTCACAATACTATGTAAACGATAATGACATCCCACATATTCCTGAAATTACTGAAGATAAAATTTTAAATTCTATAAAGAAACTGAAAGCAAATATGACAATGGGTCCAGACAACTTGCCGGCCTTTATTATCAAGGATTGTGCTTGCTTATTTTCCAAACCGTTATGCACGATCTTTAATCAAATCCTTAGATCTAACACCTTCCCTGATTTATGGAAACAGTCTCGTGTGTGTCCGGTTTATAAAAAGGGTAACAAGGAGGATGTTGAAAACTACAGACCTATTGCTATTTTATGCAACTTTTCTAAATTATTTGAAATTATTATTCGCGAACACATTTCTTTTTATGCTAAAAACCTAATTGTTCCTGAGCAGCATGGCTTCATGCCTGGTAGATCAACAGTGTCCAATCTTGTGTGTGCTACTCAATTTATTGCCGAGACTTTGGATATGAGAGGTCAGGTGGACGTTATATATACTGATTTCACTAAAGCCTTCGACAAATTAGATCATGGTATATTACTTCGTAAATTACACAATTTTGGTATCAATAATTCTCTTTTACTTATGTTTAAATCTTATTTATCACATCGTGTTCAGTTTGTGCAATATCGTGGTTACAAATCAGACATATTTAGTCAAACATCAGGCGTTCCTCAAGGGTCAGTACTAGGACCACTATTTTTTATTATTTTTATCAATGATATAGCGCGAAACTTTAAGGTAAATTTTTTAATGTATGCTGACGATTTGAAAATTTATACTAATGTCAACTCTGTATCTGATTGTAATAGGCTTCAGCACAGCTTGAATTTGCTTACCATTTGGTGTGATAATAATCGGCTCCCCTTAAACGCTTCGAAGTGCAATGTAATGTCTTTCTCCCGTAAAACTAATTCTACTCTATTTAATTACAGCCTACGTGATCAGGTACTGGTTAGACCTGAGCATATTAAGGACTTAGGGGTCATCTTTGACCCAAAATTAACCTTCTCTGCACATATTGCTGAATCTGTCACAGGTGCTTACAAAAATTTGGGTTTTATTCTCCGAAATGGTAAGGACTTTAAGAATATGTCTACATTACGTACCTTATATACGTGCTTTGTTAGACCCAAGTTGGAGTATGCCTCTGTGGTTTGGTCTCCCTATTATAATAGTTACATAACATCATTAGAAAAAGTGCAGAGGAGGTTTCTTAAATCGGCCAGTTTTATCTTAGATGGAGTCTATCCAGCTCTGGGATAT
>NW_019416503.1:18084-22759 GCF_000390285.2 Anoplophora glabripennis | reverse complement strand
ACATATTTAGTCAAACATCAGGCGTTCCTCAAGGGTCAGTACTAGGACCACTATTTTTTATTATTTTTATCAATGATATAGCGCGAAACTTTAACGTAAATTTTTTAATGTATGCTGACGATTTGAAAATTTATACTAATGTCAACTCTGTATCTGATTGTAATAGGCTTCAGCACAGCTTGAATTTGCTTACCATTTGGTGTGATAATAATCGGCTCCCCTTAAACGCTTCGAAGTGCAATGTAATGTCTTTCTCCCGTAAAACTAATTCTACTCTATTTAATTACAGCCTACGTGATCAGGTACTGGTTAGACCTGAGCATATTAAGGACTTAGGGGTCATCTTTGACCCAAAATTAACCTTCTCTGCACATATTGCTGAATCTGTCACAGGTGCTTACAAAAATTTGGGTTTTATTCTCCGAAATAGTAAGGACTTTAAGAATATGTCTACATTACGTACCTTATATACGTGCTTTGTTAGACCCAAGTTGGAGTATGCCTCTGTGGTTTGGTCTCCCTATTATAATAGTTACATAACATCATTAGAAAAAGTGCAGAGGAGGTTTCTTAAATCGGCCAGTTTTATCTTAGATGGAGTCTATCCAGCTCTGGGATATCCTCAGGAGTTGTTATTGGATAGGTTTGAAATGCATAGCTTAATTAAGAGGAGGGTTATGTACTCGATAATGTTCTTGTACAAAATTGTCAACCACGATATTGATTGCATTGAGCTTACAACACAAATAAATTACCGTGTTCCTAGAATAAATGCCAGATCAAATAGTTTGTTTAATCTTCCTTCTTCGCGCACTAACATGTTGCGCGATGGTCTCCTTTACATCAAATGCTTTTTAATTATCATAATATGGAGAATAGCCTGGACATTTTCAATACTTTTTTAGCGCATATTAAAAGAATTTTCTATTCTCACAATTGAGTTATCGGATTTTTAATTTCTTGTTAGTTTTTTATATTACCTACTTAAGTTGTTGTTTCTGTTGTTGGTAATGATTTTAGATATATTAATTCCCATGTGACTTTACCGTTTTGTTATTTTTTTATTGATTGACTGACCATTGTTTCTGATTAAGGTTAGTACTTTTTGGTGATTTTTATTTATACTTATTTTATGTTTATGTTTCTTGTGTTAATGTGTATTTATTGTAGCTGTAATATTCATCCTTTAATTGGGATTCTCCCGTTGGGTGAATTAAATTAAATAAATAAATTAATTAAATTAAATAAATTATGCCGGATAATGACAAAGAAAAAGATTTCATCGAAACCGTTGTGGAACTTGAAAATTTCAAACTATCCAGTCAACTAGTCGCTGGAAGACATATATTAGTGTTCAAGAGTGGCCAAGCAATCTTCTACTTTGATGACGAATTCATTAAGGACATTGTTAATATTCGACATCTTATGGAATATAGGTTAGGATATTTACACGATTTAGATTTTAAAAACTTTTATAATGCTTTACTTTATATTACTAATTGTGATGCTTGTTCAATGGGAACATGTTTTGATAAATTAATAAGCTTATGCAATTTGAATAAATGTGAGAGAAGTTATTGTTTACTTGAACATTTAAAATTTAATAAAAATGCTGTTCTTACTGATATTGATAAAATTTATGATTATCATATGTAAAATGTTAATTAGGTAATCACACTCCATGTACTTTATTTTGTAAGTAAATTACTAAATTAATTATTAAAAACATTTCAAATTTAAAACGTGTTTATTAATTCCTATTTAAATTATAATACGTATAAGCAGTACAATAAATTGTTAATAATTCTCCAGTTTCTACCTCCCATAATCTATTGTTGAAGATGACCTTCATTGCGGAGTTTTAATATTTCCCAAATTGAGTATCTCTTCCTGAATGCAATATTCACAGCTAATTATTCTTTTTGGTGGACCATCAACCCAGTCATTATGCATGTTATAATGTTTTTTTACATGATCTGGGGGTCAATTTTTGACCGTTCGTAACTATAAAAAATCTCGGTAAATATGCGAAGAGTACGAAATCCTATTTTTGAGTCTTCACGTTTTTGCATATACCCACATTTTTATACGTTTCACTGCGAGCGGTAAGATAGTCGCCCATGTCAAGTTGCGTATGCGCTGGGATGTCTACATTTGAGGTTATATCGACTGTTATTATTTTCTTTCATCTGTCTTAATTGTTCAGTGTTTGTGTGTGAACTTTGTGGTTTCTTGTGATAATTATAAATCATTAAAAATGGAAGAATTAATGAATGTGCTTGCAATAAGTAATTTGGAAATGGCAGAGCAACAAAATCGACCAAACAACCAGCATAACCCTCGAGATCCATTCATAGAACTAAACCATGTATAATTTATTAAAACGTTTCGATTAACAAAAGATCTTGTTTTATATTTGATCGAATGTTTGGAACTTATATCCGTTCTGCGCTGCGGATAACAGATTTAGACATCACTACGAAGGTACATACCTACATGAATGCCTCTTCAGTCCTGAAATTAATGACTTTCTACAATGTTGTAGGTTTTAGTCGCTTTAAAATTTTTTGCCAGCGGTAGCTACCAACCTGATGTTGGTGGCAATAAATATCTTGATATGTGCCAATAAACAGTTTCCAAATGTATAAAAGAAGTTACAGATGCGTTATTACAACCGGAATTCCTCAACGAATGGGTGTTTCCCCGGAATTTTCAAGAACTGAATAGAATTAAGGAACGGCAAGATTCTAATATATGAGCACCTATGTTTCGATCTACATTGATATTATTATTATTTTTATTGCATATTCTATGATGAGCACGGCATTCCAGGTGTTATAGGATGCATAGACTGCACCCATGTTGGAATTGTGGCCCCAAAAAGTGATGACCCTGAATTTCCTGAACAAATATATGTTAATAGAAAAAATTATCACTCTATAAATGTTCAGTTGGTAAGAGTATTATGAAATATAACTAATTAGAAGAGTATGCATTTTTGCTAACAAAGGTGTTATTCGTAGGTTTGTGATGCAAATTTAAAAATTATAAATGCAAGTACCAAATATCCCGGTATCATTAATGATGCATTTATTTGGAATCGATCAAACCTGCAAACTCTGTTACGACAAATTCATTTAACAGGCAACGAAGACTACTTTCTCTTAGGTAGGACGATGATGTTTAAACTAGTTTTCAAAAAAAAGTACTATAATAACACCAGTGAAATATTTTGTTTTGTTACTATTGAACATAGCATAACAATAATTATAATTAAAAAGTTTTTATTATAGGTGATTCAGGGTATCCCCTGAGAACTTGGTTGTTAACCCCTTTTAATGAAGTTGAACCAAATACTCCACAATACCATTACAACACTGTCCATAAAAATACACGGGTAAAAATAGAGTGTTGCAATGGAGTATTGAAAGCTAGGTTCCGGTGCTTATTAAAAGACAGGGTACTCCACTACACACTCGACATCGCCTGTAGAATTATGAATGCCTGTGTGGTTCTTCATAATACGTGCACTGAGTACAATGTCCCCACACCAGATAATGAAGGCGAAAATTTAGATATCAGCATAATAGATAATCATATTGAAGAAATAGTTAGACGGATCAACCCTGAATTAGCAGACGGCAGAAGAGCAAGGATGAGACTTGTGAGACATTTACAGCAGTGCCAACAGAATTAATTTCTTTCTTTAAATAAAAAATTATGTAAGCAAAATAACTTATAATAACTTTGAATAACACATATACATAAAAACAAATTCTGTTCTAGGTACTACAACAGTTTTTTGTCTATTTCATATAAAAAGGGAACTAACAAACTAACTTTAAAAAACTGTCTACACAACGATCCTTTTTTTTTTTTACTAATATTCTAAGACTTTTCCGATTGATTCTAGAGCTTTAATTTTTCTTAATTTTAAGTCTACCATGTTCTTCATATGAATAAATTTATTCTTGTAATATTATTTTTTGATGTCAAGTTTATTATTTAAGTTTTCTTCGAAACAAGTTGCTGCTGCAGCTGAATTTATCAAATTATCCAGCTTTTTTGGTAATTTTTTTCTAGTTGTGTTTCCCGTCTTTGGTGAAATGATCGGCACTTGAGGCATCGTGGTTGCAGGACCAGTAACTGGAACCCCGGTAAAAACAGATGATGAAGTTAGAGCATGAACGGTGGCTGAAGTCACTATTTGCGAGATGGCCCGAATGGAAGAAGCTGATGTATGCGCGGTGGCTGAAGCTGCTGTATGTGCGGAAACTGCAGACATTTCCAGTATATTGGCAGAATCTACTGCACTTAACACAAGCACTTCTTGGCTATGTTGTCCGCGTATAGTACGCTGTACTGTTCACATCGAATTCTATTTTCTCTTCAACATCAGTAAAATTGAAGGCTACCGAAGATTCTTGTACAGGGTGGGCAAATAAGCGAGGTAAGCGGCTGTATCTCAGAAACTAATGATCGTAGAGAGCTACGGTAAAAAATTTTATAGGTAAAGTGGGCAAGGGAAAATGCTGGAAATTATTTTCAAGTTTCCAAGATGGCCGCCAGTGGGCGTTTCCACCATATTGAATTACATAAAGTTACGTTTCTCACGATTTTCCCCAATGAATGTAACAAAAAAGTATTTGCGTTTTAATGTTAACTTAAAGTCGAA